>NC_056438.1:13792313-14092313 GCF_018296145.1 Oncorhynchus tshawytscha | reverse complement strand
TGGCTGGCCCGCTCGTAATTGTCCGTTTCGGAGGCACATTGTCAGTAGCTTTTGAGCTCGCAGGTGCACATAGTAAAGCCGCGGAGTCTTCGCAGACTCCCCCAGAGAGCTTTGTTCCCTTTCTCTCGCTCCCCCGCGGAGCAGAAAATTAGCGTTGCATTCGGGGGGCTTCGTCGCCCCCTTTTCTCCGGCTCAGGCTTAACCCTTTCACCGCCTGTCGCAATTCTCATGGAAATTGAAGAGCCTGCGCAGGCTAATCGCAGAGTAGAGGGGAGGGGAGGATGGGAGAGAAGCTAGGGGAAGAGATGAGTGGAGTGCGTTGAAGGGGGGAGAGTAGGCCCTACACCCTCTTTCGCTCTGTCTCTCTCTCAATTCAATTTAAGGGGCTATATTGGCATGGGAAACATTTGTTTACATTGCCAAAGCAACTGAAATAGATCAAATTTACAGTAAACATTACACTCACAAAAGTTTCAAAATAATAGGCATTTCAAATGTCATATGTCTATATACAGTGTTGTAATGATGTGCAAATAGTTCAAGTACAAAAGGTAAAATAAATCAACATAAATATAGGCTGTATTTACTATGGTGTTTGTTCTTCACTGGTTGCCCTTTTCTTGTGGCAACAGATCACAAATATTGCAGCTGTGATTGCACACTGTGGTATTTCACCCAATGGATATGGGAGTTTATCAAAATTGGATTTGTTTTCGAATTCTTTGTGGGTCTGTGAAATATGTGTCTCTAATATGGTCATATATTTGGCAGGAGGTTAGGAAGGGCAGCTCAGTTTCCGCCTAATTTTGTGGGCAGCGGGCACATAGCCTGTCTTCTCTTCAGAGCCAGGTCTGCCTTAGGTGGCCTTTCTCAATAGCAAGGATATGCTCATTGATCTGTACATAGTCAAAGATTTCCTTAATTTTGGGTCAGTCACAGTCGTCAGGTATTCTGCCACTGTGTACTCTCTGTTTTGGGCCAAATAGCATTCTAGTTTGCTCTGTTTTTTTGTAAATTATTTCCTATGTGTCAAGTAATTATCTTTCTGTTTTCTCATGATTTGGTTGGGTCTAATTGTGTTGCTGTCCTGGGGCTCTGTGGGGTTTGTTTGTGTTTGTGAACAGAGCCCCAGGACCAGCTTGTTTAGGGGGCTCTTCTCCAGGTTAATTTCTCTGTAGGTGATGGCTTTGTTTTGGAAGGTTTGGGAATCGCCTCCTTTTAGTTGGTTGGAGAATTTAAGGTCTCTTTTCTGGATTTTGATAATTAGCGAGTTTTCATTATTTGGTGTTTTACATCTCTCTCTCTCTCTCTCTCTCTCCCTCTCTTTCCCTCTCTTTCCCTCTATGACAATCTGAAATTCAGGAACCAGCTCTACCAACATGGCCTGTCGTTTCCCTGGCAATTTAGGGCTGTGAAACTGGACATGAAGCACGTAAATTGGCCGCCACTACACTAGCCCTGGCCCATAACCACATGCACACCTCGGAATATTAATTTGCTCCAAGCATTTGGATAGTTGAAAAACATGGTTTATTCCAAAATTAGAAAGATAAAGAGAAACGTTAATAAATTGTGTGTGGAGAGAACATTTTGTTGCTCCAATTCTTTGACATGAGTGGTGGAACTGTATAGCCTAGGACTTTTTAAATGGTCAAATATGGGCCTATACGTTTGACAACATTACTTTAGTGATCTATAGCCTGTAATTGGACAACGTCCTTATAAAGGGCCCCTGTATGGCAGAAGTTAGATAAGTGCCAGCTTGTGCACCCTGTGCATTCAGATGGGGGTTGGTTCTGGTGAGGTTGTTGTAAGGGTCGTGTAGGGGTGGTATGTATTTAGGAAGGAGGATTTCTGGTAGAATCCATCCAATCTCTTAGCAAAGGGCAGTGAGGCTTCAACAAGTGGTTGCCATGGATTTGGTGAGCAGGGGCTAAACAAGTGCGTGGGAGATGCTGGTGGTGTGACTTTTAAAGAGTTACAAGAAGTTGTAGTCATCAGAAGCAAACAACAGTCTCCTCTATGACTCAGGTGGTCGGTACACATACCCTCAGTTATTTTTTTATCTGCAAGTTGACATTTTCCTTAAGCAAGTTGTTGTCTGACACATGTCCTTCTCATATAATAATTTAGCCCCAAATAGATGGTTTGTAAGATGTTTAGTATTATGTAAGATGTTCAGTAGATGTTCATGTTCAGTAACTGTCAACAACATTTCAACTAACTTTCCTCTTATCCTGGGATCCTAACCCTAAACGCTTGCTGTTAGGTAATTTATCCTTTTAGTTATCCTAATGAACGCAACTGGCCTCATTGAGTCCCTCTAGATGTGTCAATGAGCAGCACTCAAAGTAGGAGATTGAGGGGTTATCTAAAGAGAAAGAGAAACCCTATTTCTATTTCGTAAGCACTGCTATAGGAAACCTCACCACATCAAAAGTTGTCATGGAAACTTCTCGTGCGTATTATTTACCTGCATTCCTTGGGGAGCCAAGAAACCACTCCTCTCTCGCACGCAGAGCAGACCAGAGCGCACCCTTTCTGCAACCGCGCCCGCTCCGCGCGCACACACATAGTTTACCTAGGACTAGGCAAGGATTTGAGCGTCACAGAAAAGTAAATTAAAATTATCACATCCAATAGTAATAGCACAATTTCTTACGTCTTGTTTTATGTGTCTTTTTATGTGGCCTTTAATTGACCAGAAACACTATTTGAGGTTTATGCAGAAGCTTATTTGGACAATAAAAATGGCTATATGTTGGGCAACAGTATCCCAACTAGACACAACCCTTCACACATATTATGAACATAAAATTTGCCCATTTTAAATAAGATATATATTTTTAATAGATATGGGCATAACAACTGTGCTATAGAGGCCTATCAATGGTCATGGAGAGGTTAACTACAGAAATACAGGTTTAAAACCCTTAAGCCCACAGCCCATCAACGTCTGACTGTGTGACTACCAACCAACCACTCCCTTCTCCACAGGTCGTTGAAATACCTGCTCTTTGCGTTGTTTGCTCGCAGGTGAGCAAGTGGGTGGGTGTCTGCTTCTGGCGCAGCGGCTGCCACGAAGGAGAGCGCGAACGGCTGCAATGTCAGTGAACGCCGGATCCGCCGCATTTTTCACCCACCCTCACACGCTCGCAGCTGAACACCCCGACTCACAGAGTAGCTCGGGGAGGGAGAGAGGAGGGAGGCTACCGGGAAACCCTGATCAGTGATTAACTCGTAATAATATGCAGTTTTGTGACGTACATCCGTATAACTTCTATGGGTTTTTGTCTGCCCTGTCAGGTCTATAATTAGTGGAGGAGATTTTGTAGCAATGAGGACTGACTGAGTGACGTGATATCCAATAGATTTGACCATAGAAATGGGTGACATATTCATCCAAAAGTCTTGTTTTGTCAGGGCATGGGGGTCATGTGCTCAAACAAAAAAAGGGCACACACATTTAGTTTCTTCCGCAACCGCTGTCACAGACTTGTTGAGTAATTACTAACAGAGGGGAAATCAGCACAATCTGATGAGTAAAGTATTTTGCTAAACTATTTTGAACTGGAATAAATGCTGCACTTGTTAACAACGACCAGCACAATTCCAGTCATAATAGAATATTGTAAGAAATACTGTAGCCAATATCCAACCCAACTCCATTTGTTGCAACTATCATGTATCCCGGTGGTTGTCAAACCGTTTGACCTGGAAACCCCAAAAAGAAACCGTAGGCCTATAAAACTTGCGACCACCCGCGCACACCACCCGTGCACACACATGCGCACACTCGAACGTGCGCTCACAATTGCTGCATTTAGTCTGACATTACAGCCATAAAAGGTGACGCATTTTCAAAACGCAAGATAGGCTACAGAAATAAACTGCGTTCTACGCCTGCATTTGGAGCTGAAAGTAATCCATGTTAGCATCTGACATCAACTAGGGATATATCATGTCACTACTCTGGAGTCCAGAGCCAGCACGATCATTCTACCTACTTGTTGAAGTGGGGTTACAGGATCGGATGGAAACGCATGTTCAGTCTGCACCACGCCATCACTTTGTAGGGCAGGCCTACTCGCAGAGTGCTACTTGCCAGCCGGGTAGCCCTGTTCTTCCTCACAAATATCGTAATAAATTCGCCAGAATATGTTACATCTCCATCCCATAATATTAAAGACAGGGCGATGTTACAGCAGTGTGTCTTTAGACATCGCTAGTAGCCACCCAAACTAGGCCTATCTGAAATATGAACATTATCAATCAAATCGCCAGTTAGCCATATTGTTCTGGCGAAGATGAGTCAGTAGTAGATTTCTAAACGGTTTTTATATGGATAATACATTTAGGCCTACTCTGATTTTGCCTGGCAAAACTGGAAGAAATTAAACAAGTTATTTCTGGTCACTAATCTGGATATGACGAGTCAATCAAGACGAGCCAGTCTTTGGTTCTGAAGCATAGATGATCATTTAACGACGACTTGCAGGCAGGCAGTGGGTTGAGAACAATTCAAAAACAACACTCTAGGGGGGAATGATATCACCACCAAAAAGGGCACTTTGGAGACTGTAAGGGCAAAGGGGCACGTGCTCTGCACAGGTAGAGCCCTATCGGTGCACGTGCATGTCCAGGGGTTTGGGTAGAGCTATTCAGAGTCGGCAAGAAGATTAAGTGGAATTTCAGTCAAAGTTACACAGGTATCTTCACGTTTCCATGGTTACACAATACACACCATCTTGCAAAATGGAGTCTAAACAAAGGTCAGCCAATCACCAGTCATCATCATCATCAGTGGTTGTGAAAGTGAAATACTGGTCTGGATGAACCAGACCAACAAGTTAATATGTTAACACAGTGACAGATTTCTCTGTGGTAGGGAGGTATGTTTGTGTGTTCCCTTCCTCCCACATCTCTCAACAGTTGCTGTCAAAGACTCCACCCTTCCCTGCCAGCCAAAATCTCTGCTGATTTGTCATGTGTGCATGTGTGTGTGTGGAGGAGGCCTACATGCCAGGCTAGCATAGTAGTATTTAGTGCTGCTTGGTTTGCTGCATCTAGTTAATTCAAGGAACTCAGAAACGATAAGACAACACTGTCTGTGAGTCTGGCTCCAGTCTGCAGTCAAACATTACATGTCATCATCCCTCCTTGTTTCAGGTGTTTCAAACAGCTTCACACTCACAGCGAAGATGAATGAGATAGGTGATTTCTCGCCTACACATTTTTTTTGTTTCCCAGAACAGTGACGTTAACTTCTTTGCGGTAGGGGGCAGTATTGGGAATTTTGGATGAAAAGCGTGCCCAAATTAAGCTGCCTGCTACTCATCCATGAAAGCTAGAATATGCATATTATTAGTATATTTGGATAGAAAACACTCTGAAGTTTCTAAAACTGTTTGAATGATGTCTGTTAGTATAACAGATCTCATATGGCAGGCAAAAACCTGAGAAAAAAATCCAACCAGGAAGTGGGAAATCTGAGGTTTGTAGTTTTTGAACTCAGCCCCTATCGAATACAAAGTGGGATATTGGTCATTTTGCACTTCCTACGGCTTCCACTAGATGTCAACAGTCTTTAGAAACTTGTTTGATGCGTCTACTCTAAAGGAGGGGCTTGTAAGGGCTCTTTGAGTGAGTGGTCTGGCAGAGTGCCACAGGCTGAGTCTCGCGCGCTCACGTGAAAGGTAGCTACGTTCCACTTAATTTCTGAAGACAAAGGAATTGTCCAATTGGAACATTATTGAAGACTTATGTTAAAAACATCCCAAAGATTGATTCTATACATCGTTTGACGTGTTTCTACTAACTGTAACGGAGCTTTTTTGACTTTTCGTCTGAAACTAGTGAACATGCTTTATGAATGTGGATTACTGGACTGAACGCACTAACAAAAGGAGCTATTTTGGCATAAATGATGGACATTATCAAACAAAACAAACATTTATTGTGGAACTGGGATTCCTGGGAGTGCATTCTGATGAAGATCATCAAAGGTAAGTGAATATTTATAATGCAATCCTGACGAATGTTGTCTACACAACATGGCGGATATTTGTATGGGCTCTGAGCGCTCTACTCAGATTATAGCATGGTGTGCTTTTTCTGTAAAGTTTTTTTGAAATCTGACACAGACGTTGCATTAAGGAGAAGTGGATCTAAAATTCCATGCATAACACTTGTATATTTTATCAATGTTTATTACGAGTATCTCTGTAAAATTGATGTAGCTCTCTGCAAAATCACCGGATGTTTTGGAACTACTGAACATAACGCGCCAATGTAAACTCAGATTTTTAGATATAAATATGAACTTTACCGAACAAAACATCCATGTATTGTGTAACATGAAGTCCTATGAGTGTCATCTGATGAAGATCATCAAAGGTTAGTGATTCATTTTTTTTGTGACTCCTCTCTTTGCTTGGAAAATGGCTGAATGTTTTCTGTGACTAGTTGCTGACCTAACATAATGATATGTTGTGCTTTCGCCGAAAAGCGTTTTTGAAATCGGACTCTGTGGTTGGATTAACGAGAAGTTTATCTATAAAATGGTGTAAAATACTTCTATGTTTGAGGAATTTTAATTATGGGATTTCCGATGTTTTGAATTTGGCGCCCTGCAGTTTCACTGGCTGTTGAGAGGTGGGACGCTCATTTCCCGAGCGGTCCCAGAGAGGTTAAAGGTTATGAACCTTTGCTTCTACATTGATAAGTTTGCTCTTAAAGTTACTGGTCTCCCCCATGTCAAACACTTGGTATCAGGAGGCAGAATTATTAAGGGGACATCACCCTAACTCTCAAATACTATTATTTATTATTATTTTACCGACTTTTTCTCCCCAATTTCGATCTTGTCTCCTAGTCTCTGATGCTGAAAAACATCCCCACAGCATGATGCTGCCACCACTGTGCTTCACCGTAGGGATGGTGCCAGGTTTCCTCCTGATGTGACGCTTGGCATTCAAGCCAAAGAGTTCAATCTAGTTTTTTTCAGACCAGAGATTCTTGTTTCTCATGGCCTGAAAGTCCTTTAGGTGCCTGTTGGCAAACTCCAAGCGGGCTGTCATGTGCCTTTTATTGAGGAGTGGCTTCCATCTGGCCACTCTACCATAAAGGCCTGATTGGTGGAGTGCTGCATAGATGGTTGTCCTTCTGGAAGGTTCTCCCATCTCCACAGAGGAACTCTGGAGCTCTGTCAGAGTGACCATCAGGTTCTTGGTCACCTCCCTGACCAAGGCCCTTCTCCCCCAAAAGCCAGCTAGGAAGAGTCTTGGTGGTTCCAAACTTCTTTCATTTAAGAATGATGGAGGCCACTGGGTGGTTGGGGACCTTCAATGGTGCTGAATTTGTTTGGTACCCTTCCCCAGATCTGTGCCTTGACACAATCCTGTCTCGGAGCTCTACAGACAATTCCTTCAACCTCATGGCTTAGTTTTTGCTCTGACATGCACTGTCAACTCCAACAGTTGACAGTGCATGTCAGAGCAAAAACCAAGTGATTGAACCTCACTCAATCAATTGAATTTACCACATGTGGACTCCAATCAAGTTGTAGAAACATCTCAAAGATGATCAATGGAAACAGGATGCATCTGAGTTTAATTTCGAGTCTCATAGCAAAGGGTCTGAATATGTAAATAAGGTATTTCTGGGTTTTTCTCTTATTTTTTAAAAATAAATTGGCAAAAAAAATGTTTTTTGAAAACCTGTTTTTGCTTTGTCATTATGGGGTATTGTGTGTAGATTGAGGAGGGAAAAAAATAATTTAATACATTTTTGAATAAGACTAACGTAACAAAATATGGAAAAAGTCAAGGGGTCTGAATACTTTCCGAATGCACTGTATATTTGATGGGATGTATAGACTTTATGGACAGTATGTAGATATACTACATATTCTGTCTGTAGAATACGTGGATAGAATAGTATATTACAGCAATAGTTGAATAGCATGAACTTGAGTAGAATACAGTATATACACATGAAATGGGTAAAACAGTATGCAAACATTTTAAAGTGACCAGTGGTCCAATATTAAAGTGATCAGGGTTATATTATTAAAGTGACCAGAGTTCCATTATTAAAGTGACCAGTGTTCCATTATTAAAGTGACCAGTGTTCCATTATTAAAGTGACCAGGGTTCCATCATTAAAGTGACCAGTGTTCCATTATTAAAGTGACCAGTGTTCCATTATTAAAGTGACCAGTGTTCCATTATTAAAGTGACCAGTGTTCTATTATTAAAGTGACCAGTGTTCTATTATTAAAGTGACCAGTGTTCCATTATTAAAGTGACCAGTGTTCTATTATTAAAGTGACCAGTGTTCCATTATTAAAGTGACCAGTGTTCCATTATTAAAGTGACCAGGGTTCCATTATTGAAGTGACCAGTGTTCCATTATTAAAGTGACCAGTGTTCCATTATTAAAGTGACCAGGGTTCTATTATTAAAGTGACCAGTGTTCCATTATTAAAGGGACCAGTGTTCCATTATTAAAGTGACCAGTGTTCCATTATTAAAGTGACCAGTGTTCTATTATTAAAGTGTCCAGGGTTCCATGCTGATGACACTGTCATGTACTCTATCGCTTCAACTATTGGAGACAGATTTTAAGATATTACAAGGGTCTTTTATACAGCTGAAACTTGTTTTAAATGCAAAGGAAACACATTTTATGATTTTTAATAGGTTCAAAAAGTTGGTTGAAAATACACTTGAACTCACAAGCTTAGATGGTTCTCGAATGAATCAGGTCTCTGCATATAAATACTTAGGGATATGGTTGGATGATGAACTGTCTTTTAAAATGTATATTGATGAACTTTGTAAATGGCTAAAAATCAAGCTAGGCTTCCGCTATAGAAACAGGACATGTTTGTCCTCTCCAAATAGAAGACAAATTGTGCTGTTATAGATTATGGGGATATGTATATACATGCATTCTACAGTATCTGAATTTATCTTTGCGCACTTAGGTTTGTTAGGTGTTATGTCAAAATGTGGGTTGGACTTCGCTGTCCATGAGACGAGAACAACATGCTCTGTTTGTCTATAAAGCACTTCTGAATAAACTACCTTCTTACTTTTATTTAACTAGGCAAGTCAGTTAAGAACAAATTCTTATTTTCAATGACGGCCTAGGAACAGTTAACTGAATTGTTCAGTGGCAGAACGACAGATTTGTACCTTTTCAGCTTGGGGATTCGAACTTGCAACCTTTCGGTTACTACGCTCTAACCTACCAGGCTACGCTGCCGCCCCATAATAGAATTAGAATTCCTAAAGCCAGGTCTCAAAACCAGGTCTCAAGCATGGATTACACTTGAAGCCCATGTGATTTCCACAGAGTTGGGCATGGCTGCCTTTTCCTGTTACACTCCTTGCTTATGGAATAGCCTGCAGACTAAACTTAAACTTGAGACTCTTGTCCCCCTGTTGCTCATTTTAAATATTTATTGGAGGATTTTTATTTTTGTATTGCTTGTATCATTGGGTTTACTTGATAGCTACCTACACAAATAGCTAGCTAGAACAAAGTGTTAATAAGAAAAATTCATTTAAAAAGATTAAAAGCAATACAAATAAGTTCTCTAATGCAAGTTCTTGTGCTGTTAGGGGAATAACCTGTGTGTAGATGTAATCTGCTGCTGTATTTTTTTGTGTTATCTGTGATTGTTTTGTTTGTCTTGTGTAGTTTCTTAACCTGTTTGGGACAGGGGGGCAGCATGTTCACGTTTGGATGAAAAGCGTGCCCAGAGTAAACTGCCTGCTACTAAGTCCCAGTTGCTAATATATGCATATTATTAGTAGATTTGGACAGAAAACAATCTGAAGTTTCTAAAACTGTTTGAATGATGTCTGTGAGTATAAATAAAGGTATAATAATAATAATTCAAAGTGACCAGTCAGACGCAGTGGTGAAGTCAACACATCAGTCAGTGCTGCTGTGTACCGCATCACAACAGACATGCCAAACGGAAGATGGATAAAACATTTTTGATACAATTTCAAGTTTGCTTGATATGGTTTTACTGCGACACTGCTCACTGTATCCATGTTTGACATAGGTGTTTCAAAGAGCTGTCAGTCAAGGCGAGCTCATGAATATACCCTCCCCGCCCACTCAGCCAGCCTTTCAAACTTTTTCTCCAATTTTAAGCATTTCTATCCAAAACAAATATTATGGGTGATATTTTAGTCACTCAAAAGGCTATTTTACATAGAAATCAGATTGACGGTTCATGACCTATATGGATGGATATGTCGAAATATATAATCGTATGAATGTGATAAAATCTAGTAGCCAACCACTATGTAAAAAAATCACCTGTTGAGTGTGTGGTTTGAGATATTTGCTGACTAAAATACTATATTAACTACTGGTATACCATCTGTGATTTAACAAGCGTCACTAATGTTGTTTATTATTTGATAATAACCAACCAAACACCACAAGTTGGCAAACATCCTGATGTGGTGTTCTATTCTCAACTCTCTGTTAAGACCATGGGTGGTATGTACACACTGACAGACCGGTCAAAAAAAGTTTTGCTGAAGTTTCCCAGGTAGTGTAGGTCTGAGTCACACACACACACACACACACACACACACACACACACACACACACACACACACACACACACACACACACACACACACACACACACACACACACAATGACAGATGGGACACATTAGACAGGGGTATAATGCTGCTAATAGAGGAAATGTTTGTCAAGGGAGTGACAGGTAACCTTAAAGAGCTAGTAGAGACAAGCCCTGAGGTAGACAGGTCTGAGAGAGATAACCTTAAAGAGCTAGTAGAGACAAGCCCTAAGGTAGACAGGTCTGAGAGACAGGTAACCTTAAAGAGCTAGTAGAGACAAGCCCTGAGGTAGACCGATCTGAGAGAGATAACCTTAAAGAGCTAGTAAATCAAATCAAACCAAATAGTAGAGAAAAGCCCTGAGGTAGACAGATCTGCAAGATTGGTAACCTTAAAGAGCTAGTAAATCAAATCAAACCAAATATTAGAGACAAGCCCTGAGGTAGACAGGTCTGAGAGAGAGAGCTAGAGAAAGAGGGAGAAACCGAGAGAGATAGTTAACCTTAATGAGGTAGTAGAGACATGCTGGTCCTGTTCTAAAGTGGTTTAGGACGTATTTAACCGGTCGAGAGATTTTTGTCACTCTTGGTGAGCATAACTCAGCGAAAATACATATCACATGTGGCATTCCACAGGGATACATTTTGGGTCCGGTACTGTTCAGTTTATATATGTTACCTGTTGGCAGTGTTATCAGAAAGCACAGCATTGATTTTCACTGCTATGCAGACGATACACAACTTTACATTTCTGTGTCACCAGAGGATTTTAGCTCAACTGGTAAATTATTAGACAGTATTAGTGATTCCTCCAGCTAAATCAAGACAAGACCGAGGTACTCTTTGTTGGAGCCAAAGCACAGAGAGAGAATCTAGCCGCACTTTTTAATTCATGGGCAATAAATATTAAACACCAGATAAAAAAACCCTAGGTGTTATTTTAGATTCAGAACTACATTTTCAATCACACATTAGGAATGTGACCAAAATAGCTTTTTTCCACCTGAACATTGCCAAGGTGTGTCTGTTTCTCTCTCAGGCTGATACAGAGAGACTCATCCATGCTTTTATTACAAGCAGGCTTGACTAATGTAATGCTCTCCTGTCTGGTCTACCCAGAAAAGCCATTGGTCAACTGAATAACATACAGAATGCTGCAGCACGGGTACTGACCAAGACCACACGGAGAGCACACATTACACTGGCTTTAAGGTCTCTGCACTGGCTGCCTGTCAGTTTTAAAACTAATTTAAAGATTCTTCTATTGGTTTTTAAATCAATCCACGATTGTTCACCCCAAGGCATGTCAGACATGCTTTTAAGTTATGTACCCAGTAGGTCCCTCAGGTCCTCTGGCACTGACCTTTTAACTATCCCAAAGCCTAGGACCAAGAGGCATGGAGAGGCAGCCTTTATTTATTATGCCCCCAGCCTCTGGAATAGCCTGCCAGAGAATCTGAGGGGGGAACTGTGGACATATTTAAAAGAGCTCTTAAAACACATTGTTTTATCTTTGCTTTTCCACTGGGTGCTTTTTAGTTGTTCAGTTTGTCATTCTTTAGTTTTTAATCTTATGTTCGTTGTGTAGTAAATAGTTCAGCTTTTATTTTCAGAAATTGTTTAATGTAAAGCACACTGTGTTGCATTCAATGTCTGAAATGTGCTGCATAAATAAAGCTTGATTTGATGCCCTGAGGTAGACCGGTCTGTCTGTGAGTGAGTGAGTGAGACAGAGAGAGAGAGAGAGAGAGAGAGAGAGCATTGATGAGCATTGATGAGCTAGTGGAGACACGTCCTGAGGTAGACAGGTCTGAGAGAGAGAAACCTACCAAAAGTAGTGTTGAAAATGACCAAAAAACAATTAACAAATTCATTCACTTTTAGACAACTTCCTGAACATAATGTTCCACTGTAATAGTGAAGGTGTAAACTTGGCAGTAGAAAACCTAAACAGTATATTTGACCTCTCAGCTTCCCTTTCAAATCTAAAAATGTCAAACAGAAAACCAAAGAAAATTAACAACAATGACAAATGGTCTGATGAAGAATGCAAAAACCTAAGAAAGAAATTGAGAAACCTATCTAATCAAAACATTGAGACCCGGAAAACCTGAGCCTACAACTTCACTATGGTGAATCACTAAAACAATACAGAAATACATTACGGAAAAAGAAGGAACAGAACGTCAGAAGTCAGATCAATGTAATTGAAAAATCCATAGAATCTAACCACAACTGGGAAAATTGGAAAACTCGAAACAAACAACAACACGAAGAGTTATCTATCCAAAACAGAGATGTATGGGTAAACCACTTCTCCAATCTTTTTGGCCCTATAACAAAGAACAAACAGCAAAAACATATACATGATCAAATACAAACCTTAGAATAAACTATTAAAGACTACTAGAACCCACTGGATTCTCCAATTACATTGAATGAACTACAGGACAAAAAACAAAGCCTCCAACCCAGAAAGGCCTGTGGTGTTGATGGTATCCTCAATGAAATTATCAAATATACAGACCACAAATTCCAATTGCCTATACTTAAACTCTTTAACATCATCATTCTAGACCTCACAACCATAAAGAGCAATGGGTTCTATAACTGATTCAAGTATTTTTTGCCAGATCCTAATTGGTATGTCGAATTTTATGTTCCTTTTGATGGCATAGAAGGCCCTCTTGCCTTGTCTCTCAGCTCGATCACAGCTTTGTGGAAGTTACCTGTGGCGCTGATGTTTAGGCCAAGGTATCTATAGTTTTTTGTGTGCTCTAGGGCAATGGTGTCTAGACAGAATTTGTATTTGTGGTCCTGGCAACTGGACCATTTTTGGAACACCATTATTATTTTTGTCTTATTGAGATTTACTGTCAAGGCCCAGGTCTGACAGAATCTGTGCAGAAGATCTAGGTGCTGCTATACGCCCTCCTTGGTTGGGGACAGAAGCACCAGATCATCAGCAAACAGTACACATTTGACTCCAGATTCTAGTAGGGTGAGACAAGGTGCTGCAGACTGTTCTAGTGCCCTCGCCAATTCGTTGATATATATGTTGAAGAGGGTGGGGCTTAAGCTGCATCCCTGTCTCACCCCACAACCCTGAGGAAAAATTTGACCCCAATAACTACCGTGGGATACGCGTCGACAGCAACCTTGGGGAAATCCTCTGCATTATCATTAATAGCAGACTCATATGTTTCCTCGGTGAAAACAATGTACTGAGCAAATGTCAAATTGTCTTTTTACCAAATTATCGTACGGCAGACCACGTATTCACCCTGCACACCCTAATTGACAAACAAACAAACAAACCAAAACAAAGGCAAAGTCTTCTCATGCTTTGTTGATGTCAAAAAAGCTTGACTCAATTTGGCCTGAGGGTCTGCTATACAAATTGATATAAAGTGGTGTCGGTTGAAAAACATCTGATATTATATAATCCATGTACACAAACAAGTGTGCGGTTAAAAATGGAACAAACACCAAATTGACTCGGCATGCAGAATTCTGCAAAAATATATTCTGTGTTGTCAGCTCTACTCTCGCTCCTCTCTGGCACTCGTTGTCGCCAGTTTACTCATCATTACACACACCTGCCACCATTGTTACGCGCACCTGCGCTTCATGAGACTCACCTGGACTCCATCACGTTCCTGATTTCCTCCCCTATATCTGTAACTCCCTTGGGTTCTTTCCCCAGGCGTTATTGATTCTGTTCCTGTGTTATATGTCTGTACTCTACTCGTGTTGCTTGTTTTGTTCCATTTATTATTAAATTCACTCCCTGTATTTGCTTCCCGACTTCTAGCGTGCTTGTTACAGAATAATACCTCACCAAAGGGAAGTAACAGGGATTTTTTTTATTGCTTTATTACTGGTGACGTCGGGTCCAAGGGTGGCTGCCGAACCAACCCGAGGTTGCTTCAGCTGGCTCATCAGGCTCCCAT
The DNA here is from genome assembly GCF_018296145.1 of Oncorhynchus tshawytscha. Classification (NCBI taxonomy): domain Eukaryota; kingdom Metazoa; phylum Chordata; class Actinopteri; order Salmoniformes; family Salmonidae; genus Oncorhynchus; species Oncorhynchus tshawytscha. The sequence continues at coordinate 14,077,742 of NC_056438.1, read as the reverse complement.
GCCTCAGCTGGCTCATCAGGCTCCCATGCCTCAGCTGGCTCATCAGGCTCCCATGCCTCAGCTGGCTCATCAGGCTTCCATGCCTCAGCTGGCTCATCAGGCTTCCATGCCTCAGCTGGCTCATCAGGCTTCCATGCCTCAGCTGGCTCATCAGGCTTCCATGCCTCAGCTGGCTCATCAGGCTTCCATGCCTCAGCTGGCTCATCAGGCTTCCATGCCTCAGCTGGCTCGAGAGGTTCTTGACAGGTTCTTAAGCCTTGGTTGGCTCGTCGATATCCCATACCTCAGCTGGCTCGTCGGGATCCCATACCTCAGCTGGCTCGTCGATATCCAATACCTCAGCTGGCTCGTCGGGATCCCATACCTCAGCAGGCTCGTCGGGATTCCATATCTCAGCCGGCTCGTCGGGATCCCATAGCTCAGCCAGCTTGCCAGGCTCTCATGCCTCAGCTGGTTCGACTAGCTCCCACGCCTCAGCTGGTTTCTACAGGTTCCCGCAGCTCAGCTGGCTCTACAGGTTCCTGCGCCTTAGCAGAAGCGATTGGTCTGGTCCTCGGGACCATCCCTCTGGTCGGCGCCCTGCAGCTGGTACTGTCACGTCTACTCCCACTACTCCTCTCTGGCGATCGTCATACCTGCCACCATCATTTCGCGCACCTGCGCTTCGGGAGACTCACCTGGACTCCATCACCTTTACTGTTGTTTTATTTCTTTACCTACCTATTGTTCACCTAATACCTTTTTTGCACTATTGGTTAGAGCCTGTAAGTAAGCATTTCACTGTAAGGTCTACACCTGTTGTATTCGGCGGACGTGACAAATACATTTTTGATTTGATCACCTTCCTGATTTCCTCCCCTATAGCTGTCACTCTCTTTGGTTGTTTTAGATCGTCTGTGAGTGTAATGTTTACTGTTAACTTTTGTTTCACGTTTGTTTATCTACTTCACTTGCTTTGGCACTTTTAACATATGGTTCCCATGCCAAGAAAGCCCTTTAATTGAATTAAGAGGGGGGAGAGAGAGGAGAATGGTTCGTGGAGATAAGCTATTTTTTTTGTTTTAGTGTGTTCATACTGAAACACGGATGGTGCAAACCTACATTTTTATGATTATAGAATAAACAAGGGAGAGGAAAATTTTGCTACACTTGATCTTAATCCTGTGACTGAACAGACTAAACCATTGGAAGAGATGAATGGGCTTGACTCTTATCAGCTAGCTAAGGCATTCACCAAAACTCCCCCGCTGAGGTGGGGCAATGGTGTGTTCTGCCAGAGATAGTGTCATCCACAGATGGCCAGATAGGGGTAGATGGGAAATGCAGGCCTAGCGATCAGCAGGTAGATAAAGATAGTCTGACACAGTGTGTGTATGTGAACCATAGACGTCTCAAGCACAGTGGAATGAAACTGTCCTCTTCTGAATCTGTCAGACCCCTCAAGAGGAATCCATCTAACAGTTGGTACGGCCTAACGAAGTTGAAGCTCGGCATCTCCGCCATTCAGCTGCACAATCAGATATGCCTGCTGTGGCTCTCTCTTTCAATGAAAAGTTCCTTTTATTTTCTCATTTTCTCCAAACTCTTGTTCTTAAATGCCTGTCGATCTCCCTCCTGCTTCTGCTACTCTTTGGCATGCTACAACCAGCGTTTCTCTCTCTTTCCAAGACACCCATTTCTCTACTCTATTTCCCCTCATGTGGCTTGGCTCCTCCTTTCTCTCGCTCTCTTTCATTCTGTAATAGAAAGACAGGAATAAAGCAGGTAAGTGAGTGATACACAAAGCATGAGGGAAATGATGAGAAAAGGGATGAAGAGAGAAAGAAGTACTTTGCTGAGAGCGCAAGGGAGATAAGGAGAGAGAGGGAGTGTAAACATATGTTTCCCATGCCAATAAAGTGCTTTGAATTGAGAGATTCAGTATGAGTAATCACAACTGTTTTGGTGTGGAGTAGCTTACTGTAGAAATAGTGTATTTCACAGATAATCCTCCGTAACAACCACTCTCAAGTTGAATTCACGGTTGGAAAACGTTGATCTCAAAAAAGTGGTTTTTAAGAAACCTCTGTTGTCTTAAATTTGATCAGAATTGTGGGACTTTTTGGTTGCCGGGGTTCTTGATGATGTCAGTGTGATGGAGGACAGAGAGTCACGGGGCTGTTGGAACCACACACAGACACATGGGGTCAGTTGGAGGGTGGGTAATTTGCTGTCAGGGACTGGAAAAAAGAGAGGGAGGAAGAGAGAGGGGGGAGGTCAATTCAATGGGAGGGTAAAGTGAAAAGGCGATTGATGGACAGACAGATTCAAATGTTATGGTAAAGAGGGCGTGAGAAAAAGAGGATGGATGACATCACAAGAGAAATGGAGAAACGTAATAATAAAGTTTGTGGGAAAAAAATTGTGAGAGTATAAGTAGAGACAAATTCATCTATATAACATATTTATTACTCACCGATTAAAAGCTAAAAAGTAGTGAGTCTAGGCATCAACAGAGAACAAGATCCTCACGTCTCTACTTTGAGAGAACTAAGATTATGTATGTAATAATGGGTGAAAGTTTGTCTCCATCTACTGGTGACACTAGATCCTTTTTAAAGATGTTTAACCTTTAACTAGGCAAGTCAGTTAAGAACAAATTATTATTTACAATGACGGCCCACCCCTGCCAAACCCGGACGACGCTGGGCCAATTGTGTGCCGCCTTATGGGACTCCCAATCATGACCGGATGTGATGCAGCCTGGATTTGAGATAAATATCCTTCTAGATAAAAGAGCCACAACGACAGACACGCTGGAGCAGTCCCAACAAAAACAAAACATATTTGATTAAATGTTCACATTTAAAATCAACTTTCTTACCATCTTCAGAAGCATAGCACTGGCATGCAACCCGCAAGAGGCACCATAACACCATTAAAAGTTCAAACTCAACAGGTAAACTGAAACTATACAGAGAAGTTGGACTTCAACATCACACTACAACGCGCCCACATTTCTGCTCCCAGTTTTATTCTGAATGAAATTTGAATGATTTAACTACTGATCCTACGGACGAAGAAACAAACAGAAAACACGTAAAAGGTGCGACTGCATCTTGGACTAACAAACCGTTTGGCTCAGTACAGTTCTTCTGATTGCCTGCTGACGTCCCCCCCCGAAGGAACTGGCCTAAGATGAGCGTCCAGGGACAACTTCAGCCAAGACCTCTTTGCTCGCACTCAAGCCACAATGCGCAAACTACCTAACCTTTCTAAAGAATATCTAACACTTTTCTCAAACATACTGACAGAATTTCAGTGTACCTCTCCATTGCTTGACCCCTTGATTACAGCTATTAGCCAACTTCCTGGTTGTGTTCTAGAATGTTCTCATTCTAGAGTCTGTTCCGAGAACAACCCATGTAATATAACTGGAACAATGGAATACATTGTTGAGGAGGTATAAAGAAACAGATTGCATTGAGTGTGTCGGCACCTCCAACTAGTAGAATCAGTGTTTAAGATGGATTAACAAGAGGGTCAAGCCTTCCTTCCCTGAGCTAAAACACTGATACAAAACCTAGGAGATTTCTCTGTGAACTATTCTAACTTCTAACTGGGCAAAAGCTTGGTTTGGGTAGTGGGAATAGAAGTTGATTTGGTCCACGGCTAGGCTATAGTAGGGGCCTGCAGAGTCTTCGCATTGGGTAAATGTCACCCCATATATAGTGCACTAGTAGAGTCCAAAGTAGTGCACTATATTGGGAATGGGGTGTTACTTTCGACAAGAGCCAATAGTCCTGTCAAAAGTAGTGAACTACATAGTTATAGGGTGCCATATTAGATCCATACACACTTGTATATAATCTCTCGGTCATTGTCTGCATCTTGAATGGCACCCTAGTCTTTATATAGTGCGCTACTTCAAAACTAGGTTCCCATTATAGACTGCCTTAGTGTCCAGTCTACTCCGTCTTCTTCTTCAGTGTGGAGCTGCTGCTCCAGTAGTACAGGACCTGGGCAGCGATGAGGCCGTTACAGGAAGAGGATATGACATAGGTCAGGGCCATCAGGGAGTCACCCGTTTCCTGTTTACAGAGAGAAACCAGGAAGAAGAGTTTAAGTTGGATTAGGACAGGATCACACAGACGGAGTCCCAAACGGCACCCCTTTCCCTTTAGAGTGCACTCCTCTTGACCATGCCCCATATACATATTTGAGACACATATACACACTCTGACATACAGTGGACACATTTTATAGAGGTTGTTTTACTTGGCCCCTCACCTTGATAGAACCCAGATTGGAAATAACCCAGGTCATTTGACCACCAATGTAAAGCCTACGGCCAGAAACATTGGTGTCTTCTTTGACCCTGACCTAAACCTCGAGCTGAGTGTAAAGAAGATGACTTTTCCCTTTAGTGTGCACTGATTTTGACCAGGGACAATAGAGCTGTGGTCAAAAGGAGCGCACTATAGGGAACAGGGCTCCATTTAGGACGCATAAACACTCTCTCTCTCTCTCTCACACACACACACACACACACACACACACACACACACACACACACACACACACACACACACACACACACACACACACACACACACACAGTAAGCCGTTCAGGATAAGTACATCTTCAGAATGACTCAAATGTAAATGTAATGTAAAGCCTATTCAAATACCTGTATTGAGGTGAATATACGAGCCAGGGAGCCAGCGAACAGCATAAACACAGTGATGGCAGACAGCTGTCCGGTGTGTCCGTTCCCATAGTTAGTCACTACCTGGATCAGCTGTAATGACAGGGAGAAATGCACATTATCACATAGTAACACAATAACATTATGTTAAATGGTGATAATACCCGAGACACAGGTGTTTGGAGGATATATTGGCACGGTGCTCTTTGGCCCGAGACAAAGTCCCATACATCCTCCGAATGTTATACAACGGATTACCAACATATTCACTGTTACCAACAGTTTTAAACAATCAGCATTCAGGATTAGACACACCCGTTATATAAATGATGAGAACTTATAACAAGTTATTTTTTATAGATATTTTTGCCGTAATTTTTACAATTTAACAATTTAAAATACAAAGAAACCCTAGTAGCCTGGGTACCAGTCTGTTAACCTAGCATTCCTCTAGCCTGGGTACCAGTCTGTTAACCTAGCATTCCTCTAGCCTGGGTACCAGTCTGTTAAACTAATATTACACTCCTGTGCCAGAGAGCAAACAACTGGTACCCAGGCTAGAGGAATGCTAGCTAAAGACTGGTACCCAGGCTAGAGGAATGCTAGGTTAACAGACTGGTACCCAGGCTAGAGGAATACTAGCGGAACAAACTGGTACCCAGGCTAGAGGAATATTAGCAGAACAGACTGGTACCCAGGCTAGAGGAATGTTGGCTCAAGACTGGTACCCAGGCTAGAGGAATGTTAGGTTAACAGACTGGTACCCAGGCTAGAGGAATGCTAGGTTAACAGACTGGTACCCAGGCTAGAGGAATGCTAGGTTAACAGACTGGTACCCAGGCTAGAGGAATGCTAGGTTAACAGACTGGTACCCAGGCTAGAGGAATGCTAGGTTAACAGACTGGTACCCAGGCTAGAGGAATGTTAGGTTAACAGACTGGTACCCAGGCTAGAGGAATGTTAGAGGAACAGACTGGTACCCAGGCTATTTAGAGAACACAGAGAACACATGAAAAGGTTAAATACAAGTATTATCCAACATGGTCCTTGAACAGTGTTATAACGATGTTATTGTGTTTTAACGATGTTATTATGTTATAACACGTAAATTAGCTAAATAAGTTATAAAGCCTAATATACCCCACCTCCTCAGGCCCTATTGCTTACTTAACACTCCACGTACCCTGCCGATGATGATAGCTGGCATGTTGGAGGCCTGCATGGCCATGACCACAGACATGGGGGTGAAGGGGGAGAGCAGCAGAGCCACCAGGCCAAAATACACCCCCAGGAACAGGACACCTAGGGGTGAGGACAATAACAACAGCCACTGATTATGATGCCAGATAGTCTTATGCCAACTTCACATCCTGCATCGTAAATCTCAAGAAGCAGTGTTACTAGTGAGCATCAGTCCTCACGTCAGGGAGGTGTGTGTGTGTCTTACCTTTGACTGTGTTGCCTCCATAGTGCATGATGAGGAACCCGATGGCTACAGTCTGTAACATGAGGAACAGGGCCTCACCCCAGGCACTGAAGGAGAAAACACTAAATATGTTAACTGGTGGGTCTCTGCATGTCTGTCTGGCCGTCTGTGCACGTGTCTGTCTATGCATGTCTATGTCCATGTCTCTTGTCTGTACAACTACCACAGTACCTGAAGGGGAAGCTGTTAGCGATGCTGTAGGTCATGGTTCCTGTGATAGCCAGCAGCTCTAGCAGGACAGAGTTGAAGCTCAGACCCTCGGCACTCTTAGCCCCCATCAGCTTCAGGATCTGGGGCAGCTTCACTGTAGGAGGGGGGAGAGAAGGAGGGGGGTGGAGGGAGATATGGGTTATGTATTATCTATATCTGTCCTTAATGACTTTATTGTGAATATCTCTCCATCTATATGAGAGAGTAGCAGTTATGCTTTGTACGTGCAAAGAGAGAGAGACTGACAGACAGCGAGAATGATAGTGGGAGAGAGAGAGAGAAAAGGACAGCGAGAGACACACAGAGAGAGACACACAGAGAGAGAGAGAGAGAGAGAGAGAGAGAGAGAGAGAATCTTAGTCTTACCCATCACAGACCCCAGGATGATTCCGATGCCCAGACCTTTGCTCAGCACAATCTTCAGACATGGTACTACAGACAGAAAACAACAATCATTAAACTGGTATTACAAGAGAGATACGACACTCTCATATCTGTCGTTATTGAGAAACTGAGATGGATTGGGACAGTGGCGCTAACCAGCCATGTGATGCCCTGTGGATAGATAGCCCCACCACTGAACGCTGTCACAACAAAACGAAATACCCACTAACTAGCCCCTGTTCTATCTTTAACTATTTTAGCGGGTTAGATAGCTCCTTATGTACATTCCATCCAATATCATTTCTTGATATCCAGTACCTCTCATCGTAAAAGACACTAGTAACACATTGTGAAATGTCGAGAAAAAACAAATGTGTTTGCAAGTTAGGTAGTTAGCGTTAGCTCATTCAGTGAACGTTGAAGCCCTAGCTAGACAACTGTGCAAAACTGCTACTTATACCATCCAGAAAGTTAAAATGTATGAAAAACTCGTCGTAACACGATTCTGGCATGAAATAGGTCAGCAGGAGACCCTTCAGTGGGTCAAACACAGAGATCTTGGGAAGTTCCATCATAGGGGTCGCCATTATGGAAATATGACGTGACGTAGATGTGTGCGCATAATAACTGTTCCCCCCCACGCTAGACGGAAACATTAACAGAGAATACGGTTCCGGATCTTTGATCATGATGGTATCTAAAATGAACAAACAAGCAGTCTGTCATAGTTTTCTGTTTATTGTGTTCCAATTGTAATATCATTACAAAAAGGTGCAGTGAAAAAGGAAAATGCTTGGTGTAATTCAATATAATCTCTCTCACGAGAGAAACAGTGATTTTCCACAACAAAACAAGTCTGACATATTCTGGCTGGTGATGTAAAATGAGTTACAAAAACATTGCATAGCAAATCAATCTTAAACACATTGCAGCTTTATCTAACACCAGATGCCGATGCAGATGGCATCTTTGGCCGTGGCACAATCCTGATCTTCGTTTCGCCGTCGAGACAGCCGAACACAGGAACCACCTTCTCCTTAAACGTGTCAGTGAACGTATAGATATGGGACCTATTCTCTATATCATAGAAGGAAACCTGTCCCTCCTCAAAGTCCAGGTAGACCCCTACTAGGTGTGGCAGGGCTGAGACAGGTAGCTTGGTCAGGTGGTCATCACAACAGGCCCACAGGTTGTTCTGGGCACTCCTCCACAGGGTCCAGTAGCCCTTTGCTGGGGTCATGGGGAACCGACCTTTCCGGGGTGCAGTTAACGATGTCAATCCCAGTCTCCAGCTGCCTGTGGGGGATACCTCTACTCCCCAGTAGTGCCTTCCTGTGTTGATGGCCTTGTAGTAGAGGAGAGTAGTTCAATACAAGTTTTTCACAATGGATGAGTTGATAGTTGCTAGGGCTGATCAAATGATTTATCAACCCCCAAAATATTACTAATAAATCTGAGTGTTGTCTACAAAATAAAGTATGATGTATACTACACAAGAAAAAACACACATATATGGAATCAAAACAGAATCTTCTTTAATTCAACTCACTTCTCTGTCCAGCGACGAAAAATGTCCCTTAACTTGGTTCTTTTTGATTTCTGATTCCCTAATTGAATTGATTAATCAAATTCATCCCCCTACCTGGCATCCCAGAACGCAGGGCCAGGAGTCGAAGTGGAGGGGATGGTTTATGGTGTCCCGCCTCTGGGGGGCCTCCCACACTTCAAGGTTGTCTTCTGAGAAGGCCAGCCAGGGGTGGCTGGTGAGGGGTTCCAGACGCACTTGGGCTGCAGAGGTGGAGAAAGGTGGAGGTAAAGGGAAAGAGAAATGGAGGTGGAGGTGGAGAGAGATGGAGAGAGAAAGGGAGGTGGTGGTGGAGAGAGAGATGGAGAGAGAAAGGGAGGTGGTGGTGGAGAGAGATGGAGAGAGTTGGAGAGGGATGGAGAGAGTTGGAGAGGGATGGAGAGAGAAAGGGAGGTGGTGGTGGAGAGAGAGATGGAGAGAGAAAGGGAGGTGGTGGTGGAGAGAGATGGAGAGAGTTGGAGAGGGATGGAGAGAGTTGGAGAGGGATGGAGAGAGAAAGGGAGGTGGTGGAGAGAGATGGAGAGAGAAAGGGAGGTGGTGGTGGAGAGAGAGATGGAGAGAGGGAAGGAGAGAGGTAGAGAGGGGGATGGAGAGGTGGAGAGAGAGATGGAGAGAGTTGGAGAGGGATGGAGAGAGGTGGATAGAGGGAAGGAGAGAGGTAGAGAGAGGGATGGAGAGGGGGAGAGAGGGATGGAGAGAGTTGGAGAGGGATGGAGAGAGGTGGATAGAGGGAAGGAGAGAGGTAGAGAGAGGGATGGAGAGGTAGAGAGAGGGATGGAGAGAGTTGGAGAGGGATGGAGAGACGTGGAGAGAGGTGGATAGAGAGGTGGAGATCAAGGAAAGCATGAGAGGTTTTCAGTGACAGCCTTGTTTGTTTCCTCTCAAAATCCTTCAACATGATACTCAATGTTTCATTCATTAAGTGATTCTTAATTTATTGAAAAATGAAAATATTTATGTCAGCATGATTTCAATGTAATTTCATGTGTTACTGTGATAAATGTTAGTTATTATTTCTTCCTACTTGAAGCACTGTGAATCCATTGCCATACAGAATTAGGGATGTACTTTTGGCTTCCTATTTGCAATGAGAAGAAGAGATTAGAGCAATAATAACTGGGTGAGGAAGAGAGAGGGGGGGGTGGTGAGAGAGCGAGAGAAAGAGAGGGAGGGAGAGCGAGAGAAAACAGGATGGGGAATTCAACAGTGAGCTCTCACCAGTTCTCCATGCTCTCTGTTTGGTTGACAACCACAGCTTTGATACGTCCTCCTGACACGACAAACAGGGAGATGAATTGCCAGAGTGTTTATATTGCATGGCTACAGCAGCCTAGAAAGTCTACTAGGGTAGAATTACTCAAAACATACCTTTCTCTCTCACACACACACACACACACACACACACACACACACACACACACACACACACACACACACACACACACACACACACACACACACACACACACACACACACACACACACACACACACACACACACACACACACACACACACACACACACACTATTCTCTCACCTCAGTGTCATTTGACAGTAGAGACCAGGCAACGAACTCCAGCAATGGCAGAACGCCAGCTAGCCTAGACTCCTTGACCCCCCGCGGTCCCAACAGACGCTTCAGGTCCTCGTCTGACAGCCCACACACCTGGGAACACATTTGGGACGCATTTACACACTCTCACATACAGTGAACACGCTGTATACAAAGTAGCACATTTCTCGCCCAGGCTCTCTCAAAGACACACACACACACACACACACACACACACACACACACACACACACACACACACACACACACACACACACACACACCTCTGATACATTCTTCAGTTCTGTTGCCCATTCCAATATTCTCTGATTCTCTTTCTCCAAACTTTTGTCTTTCCCTCCTCCGCCTGGATCCCTCTTTCCTCTCACCATCTGAACCTCTGTTGTTGGTGTGGATGTCTTTTGGAGCTGAGAGAACAAAGGAACACTTGTATAATTTAAATAAGAAGGTGATTTTATCGTAAATTACCCTGGGAATGGAGCCACCATTTGTGTTCATATGACATCTGTGAGGTCAGGAAATGTAATGACAACCAAACACACTAAATCTATCACGAAAATTGATCACAGAAAACACACACAGTGCATTATAAAAGTATTCAACCCCTTATTCTGAAATTGATTTTTTTTAAAAATTCCCCTCATTAATCAACACAAAATAACACATAATGACAAAGCAAATTAAATTTGTTCAAATGTATATAAAAAACGAACAGAAATATCAAATTTTGGGGTATTGTGTGTAGATTGATGAGATTTTTTTTTAAATTTAATCAATTTTAGAATTAGGCTGAAACATAACAGAATGTGGAAAAAGGGAAGGGGTCTGAATACTTTCCAAATGTACTGTGTGACACTTCTTCTATTGTATTTTGTTATCCAGGTCACCATGTTACCTGGTCAAGCTCCTTGGCCCACAATAGAATGAGACTCCTGCTGCTCTCCAAGCTAGGTGATGCTGTGGAACCTTCTCCTCCCGTCACCCCTCTTTTCCTGGCAAGCTGCAAGCAAGGAAGTGATGTTCTATTCTTGGAAGTGATGCAGATGTGAGGTCACATATTGATCACTGAATTTAAATTTTAGGTTTGACAAACTGTGTGAGTGATTGCAAACTTTTCCATAGAGCTATGTGTTTATGTCAATGTGAGATTTATGTGAAAGTTTGAGTTACGTGTACAGATCATTTAATTGAACTTAATTTGATCCCCCTTATAGAGGAGAACTTTTCTGCAATGCAGGACATTTTAAAGTTGTACTGTATTTGAGGTTTAGAAAGCCTTCTGAAGTTGGTATATTCCACTGCAAAGGGTAATACTTGATTCGTCCTTACAAAAAATATATCAACCCCTCAAAGATGACCATTTCATTTTTTTTCGATTGCTAAACGACAGTGGACACAACTGGAGTCACATGTGCAAAACTCTAACTACAGTCTGCACAGCAGCAGTTCATGTGGACCAAACTCTAGTTTGTTTTTCATTGCTTGAACACAGTTTTCAAAACTCTACACACTTATCCCATGACTTTAACCACAACCTGCACAACACTGTGGATTTACAGCACTTTGTTCAAATGCTAACACACTGCTGTCAAAACTGTGAACCACACATTCAAAACGGAATAGATTTCAGCCTTGTGCCTTTCAAACACTGCTGATTGCAATTTCAGCTGAAAGGCTAAGCAGGTGTCTTGTTTTAGACTTGTTAGTGAACACACACACATATTACAGTATATATAGGTAGAGCTCAGAAAGACTCATTTTGGAAATGGAACAAGGAAGATGGGTTCGTGGAGGGAGAAGAGTGGCAGGGAGAGGGCGGATGCGTGGAGGAAGACAAAGAAGACAAAGAGCTGTTATTTCAGATGAAATAAGGGCTACACTTATAGACCATGTCGTGAACCATGGTCTCTCATTGAGAGAGGCAGGGTTGAGGGTGCAACCCAATCTGCAAAGATCCACAGTGGCATCTGTAATGCGAATTTTCCATCATGCAAACGGGTGAGAGTTACATCCTTACAGTAAATGAAAACATTACAGGAATCTATTTTGTATTGCAATTATAGAATATTTACACAGATATATATTACAGTAAGTTTGACTGTGAAATATACAGTGCCTTGCGAAAGTATTCGGCCCCCTTGAACTTTGCGACCTTTTGCCACATTTCAGGCTTCAAACATAAAGATATAAAACTGTATTTTTTGTGAAGAATCAACAACAAGTGGGACACAATCATGAAGTGGAACGACATTTATTGGATATTTCAAACTTTTTTAACAAATCAAAAACTGAAAAATTGGGCGTGCAAAATTATTCAGCCCCTTTACTTTCAGTGCAGCAAACTCTCTCCAGAAGTTCAGTGAGGATCTCTGAATGATCCAATGTTGACCTAAATGACTAATGATGATAAATACAATCCACCTGTGTGTAATCAAGTCTCCGTATAAATGCACCTGCACTGTGATAGTCTCAGAGGTCCGTTAAAAGCGCAGAGAGCATCATGAAGAACAAGGAACACACCAGGCAGGTCCGAGATACTGTTGTGAAGAAGTTTAAAGCCGGATTTGGATACAAAAAGATTTCCCAAGCTTTAAACATCCCAAGGAGCACTGTGCAAGCGATAATATTGAAATGGAAGGAGTATCAGACCACTGCAAATCTACCAAGACCTGGCCGTCCCTCTAAACTTTCAGCTCATACAAGGAGAAGACTGATCAGAGATGCAGCCAAGAGGCCCATGATCACTCTGGATGGACTGCAGTGATCTACAGCTGAGGTGGGAGACTCTGTCCATAGGACAACAATCAGTTATATTGCACAAATCTGGCCTTTATGGAAGAGTGGCAAGAAGAAAGCCATTTCTTAAAGATATCCATAAAAAGTGTCGTTTAAAGTTTGCCACAAGCCACCTGGGAGACACACCAAACATGTGGAAGAAGGTGCTCTGGTCAGATGAAACCAAAATTGAACTTTTTGGCAACAATGCAAAACGTTATGTTTGGCGTAAAAGCAACACAGCTCATCACCCTGAACACATCATCCCCACTGTCAAACATGGTGGTGGCAGCATCATGGTTTGGGCCTGCTTTTCTTCAGCAGGGACAGGGAAGATGGTTAAAATTGATGGGAAGATGGATAGAGCCAAATACAGGACCATTCTGGAAGAAAACCTGATGGAGTCTGCAAAAGACCTGAGAATGGGACGGAGATTTGTCTTCCAACAAGACAATGATCCAAAACATAAAGCAAAACCTACAATGGAATGGTTCAAAAATAAACATATCCAGGTGTTAGAATGGCCAAGTCAAAGTCCAGACCTGAATCCAATCGAGAATCTGTGGAAAGAACTGAAAACTGCTGTTCACAAATGCTCTCCATCCAACCTCACTGAGCTCGAGCTGTTTTGCAAGGAGGAATGGGAAAACATTTCAGTCTCTCGATGTGCAAGACTGATAGAGACATACCCCCCGACTTTGCAGCTGTAATTGCAGCAAAAGGTGGCGCTACAAAGTATTAACTTAAGGGGGCTGAATAATTTTGCACGCCCAATTTTTCAGTTTTTGATTTGTTAAAAAAGTTTGAAATATCCAATAAATGTCGTTCCACTTCATGATTGTGTCCCACTTGTTGTTGATTCGTCACAAAAAAATACAGTTTTATATCTTTATGTTTGAAGCCTGAAATGTGGCAAAAGGTTGCAAAGTTCAAGGGGGCCGAATACTTTCGCAAGGCACTGTATTTTTACAACAGGACCCAAAGGCTGCCCCCAACAGGGGGAAGAGGAAAAATATTTTCAGATGCGCAGGAAAATGCTATTGTTGACATGGTTGTTGTCAACAATGCAATAAAATTACGGGAGATTCAAGATAGAGTGCTGGCTGATAATGATATATTTGAACATTTTAATTCTGTCAACACAACAACTATTGCTCGAGTCCTAAAGAAACACCAAGTTACAATGAAACAGTTATACACTGTACCGTTCGAGAGAAACAGTGAACGGGTAAAAGAGCAAAGATACCAATATGTCCAGGTAAGACGTCTGAGGTTACGTACACAGCTATACAAAATATTTACAGTAAAAAAAAACACAAGCATTTCTACAGTAAAACTGTGCACTTACTGTTTTTCAGAGAGTAATGGAGGTGGAAGCACTGGAAAGACCACATTCATTTGTATTTATCGATGAAGCTGGAGGAAGGAATGTTATAGGTCAAAGGTCCACTGTGGAGGTTCCAGGCCAAAGGGGGGGAAATATCACCATGTGTGCTGCAATGGCCAATGATGGTTTGCTTCTCAACACACCACTCATTGGCCCATACAACACAGAAGGGCTTATAGCTTTCCTAACAGCTCTATGCTCAGCTAGTGCCAGCAGAACAGGGGGAGCCAGTAAGAAACCCCCAAGTTTTTGTCATAGTTTGCGATAACGTTGCTTTTCACCACTCTGCAGCTGTCACAGATTGGTTTGCAGCACATCACAGATTTATGGTTTTGTACCTGCCTGCATATTCACCCTTCCTCAACTCAATAGAGGAGTTTTTCTCTGCCTGGAGGTGGAAAGTGTTTGGTCACCACCCACATGACCAAATGTCTCTTTTGGAAGCCATGCGTGCCGGATGTGAGGACACAAGTCCAGAGGACTGCCAGGGATGGATAAGGCACTCCAGAAGGTTCTTCCCCAGGTGCATGGCAAGAGAAAACATTAGATGTGATGTTGAAGAAAACCTGTGGCCTGATGCTAGAGAGAGGCAGGATTAGCCCCTCATTTATTTGTTCGAATTACAGTATGTACTTTTAGTTTCTACCTTTTTTTTCTCATTACTGTAATTCCGTAAATTACTACAGACTATTGAAGCAAACTGCTAATTTTCATTTACCTTAAAGAATTGTTATGTTCTAAAAATTTTAATAAATCATGTGAAAGAATGTCACTCTTTTCTTTGAAGAAAATATTACTTTGTATGAAGTCACTGAAATTGTTCAAACTGTAAAGATAAAAAGTTTGTATTTTCTGTATTGGTGTTTGATGCTAATGTTTTTACTCTCAGTGTGTTCTGAGTGACAGTGTGTGTTATCTCAGTGAGGGTTGTGCATAGTGTTTGGCTGCACTGAGCGTGTTTTGAGCCATGTGTTAAGAGTTGTGTTGCTTGGAATGAGTTTTGCAGGTGATGTGAACTGTTTAGCTCAGGTGACTGTTGGTAGTGCAGACTGTAGTTAGAGTTTTGCACATGTGACTCCAGTTGTGCCCACTGTCGTTTAGCAATCAAAAAAAACTGTAATAATAATTCACATAATAATTCACATTTTCAGTTGCTGCAGGATTATTTTCCTGATGTAGAAAACTGGCTGAAATTAAGATCCTACATCTGTACAGGTGGAGATTGTCGTACCTTACTGACGTCCTTCACCTCCTTGGCTAGCTCCTCGATGAGCTGTAGACACTCCTGGAACGTGTGCATATGTTCTAGGCCAGGCTGTGAGCAAAACAACCCAGGTAGGTTCATATAACACATAACCCAGGAAGGTTAATATAACACACCACCCAGGTAGGTTCATATAACACACAACCCAGGTAGGTTAATATAACACACCACCCAGGTAGGTTAATATAAGACACCACCCAGGTAGGTTAATATAACACACCACCCAGGTAGGTTAATATAACACACCACCCAGGTAGGTTCATATAACACACCACCCAGGTAGGTTCATATAACACACCACCCAGGTAGGTTCATATAACACACCACCCAGGTAGGTTAATATAAGACACCACCCAGGTAGGTTAATATAAGACACCACCCAGGTAGGTTAATATAACACACCACCCAGGTAGGTTCCTATAACCCACCACCCAGGTAGGTTAATATAACACACCACCCAGGTAGGTTCATATAACACACCACCCAGGTAGGTTAATATAACACACCACCCAGGTAGGTTAATATAACATACCACCCAGGTAGGTTAATATAACACACCACCCAGGTAGGTTAGTAACACACAACACACAATATTATCCTCTCCCTGATATGTTTTTTTGTCCATAGAACCCACTTTGGTGTTGCTGAGACGAGGCTTGTTCCATGGTTCTGAATGGTGTGCATCCCATTTCTCAAAGTCCCTCCCCTGTAGAAGTGGTACAGGCAAGACCCAAATTACAGATGGATCCAAAATAGTGGAAAGTACCAAAAATAACATTTATGGGTGTGCCCAGCCCAGTCATAATCTATTTAATATGATGATGCTATAGGATTGCCCAACATCCCAGATTCTAAACCTATATGTAGAAAATATGGTATGGCTAGTTGTTTACTGGTTGGAAACCGAACCCACCTTGCTGTTGCTGAGTTGTGGTTTATTCCAGGGTGCTGAGTGGGTAGCCTCCACAGTCTCCAGGCTCTTGTCCTGTATCACCATCAGTGGGAGTACAGACAGGGTTAGAAAAGACAGAATACACCCACACACTAGTAGGCTGATTATACTGTCAAATCCTAGTGTTTACTACAAAGCCGGTCTTGTCAGAGTGGGCTCTAGTCAAAAGTAGTGCACTATATAGTGAATAGTGTGTCATGTGAGACAGCAATAGATGACATCATCATCATCAGGTGAGGGTCCTTCTCCTTCACCTTAGGAGACCGGCTGCTGTGGTTATTAGGCTGCTGCATTACGGTCTATGGAGAGGAGGGAGGGAGAGAGAAAGAGAGAAATAGAGACCGAGAGAGAGAAAGAGAGAGAGAGAGAGAGAGAGAGAGAGAAATGAGGAAGTAAGGGTGAGAGAGGGATAAAGACAAAGAGAGGGGGAGAGAGAGAGAGATGTACTATTTCACAAGAACAATAACAATTGAGCCATGCAGTAAAGTTGTCTGCCAGTGTTTATAGGATCAAGGGTCTGTTCCACAGACTGCTTTACAGTGATTACACGTTACTGGAATTCTACAATTGTTTCCTTGTAACTCATAAGAAATCTATTGAACCAACATCAGCCTCATGCAATGTGATCAATCATTTCACAGAACTCTTAGATTCAAAACCTTTTCAGGTATAATACTGCAACTGTAGGTGCACTTGCTTTGTTTTGATTGAGGTGGGGTTTTAATGTCATAGTTTTCAGTCATTTTGATTCAATGTTTCAAATGTATGAAATAGTACTTAACCAAAGTATATTCTGGAAGTTTGTGACAGTTATTTATAAGACAATTAACTATTGAGTAGCTACAAGTTTTGGTTTGAGGTTTGACACTTTTGTCAGCTTTCTTTTTGTACTGTTTAAGACATCTATATTAGCATCTCATAATATACAGCATCTATAATGATGAAATATCTGAAAATACCCCGAATTTACCTCCTAAACACAAAAAAGTGACTTACCTGTTTATCTCTCACCCGCCTCTGTTGTGTTCATGGTACTACTGTTGGTCATACACACAGTAGATACATTTGGTCTTGGATGTGGACTTTGACCGAATAAATCATATAATCATGTAATAATGTCTATACACACCATCATATACAGTACCAGTCAAAAGGACACACCTACTCATCCAGGGTTTTTCTTTATTTGTACTATTTTCTACATCGTAGAATAATAAAGAAGACATCAAAACTAGGAAATAACACATATGGAATCATGTAGTAACCACCAAAAAAGTGTTAAACCTGTTACGGCTAGGGGTTCCGCTGGCAGAACGTTTCGACAACATCCGGTGAAATTGCAGAGTGCGAAATTCAAATTTAATTATAAAAAATATAATACATCAAATTAAAGATTAACTTCTTGTTAATCCAGCCACTGTGTCCGATTTTTAAAAGGCTTTACAGCGAAAGCAAACCATGCGATTATCTGAGGACAGCACCCCATCATACATCATACAAACACATGACAATCATATTTCAACCCGCCAGGCACGACACAAAACTCAGAAATAACGATATAATTCATGCCTTACCTTTGAAGATCTTCTTCTGTTGGCACTCCAAAATGTCCCATAAACATCACAAAGGGTCCTTTTGTTCATAAGATTCCGTCGTTACATCCCCAAAATGTCAATTTATTTGGCGCGTTTGATTCAGAAAAACACCGGTTCCAACTCGGCCAACATGACTACAAATCATCTAAAAAAAGTTACCTGTAAACGTGGTCCAAACATTTCAAACAACTTTCAAATTCCAACTTTAGGTATTTTAAAACGTAAATATCGATCAAATGTAAGACGGAATATATTATGTTCAATAGCGGATAAAATGAAAGTGGAGCGAGCTCCAGGGCGCAAACCCCAAACAAAACAGTACACTTGGCTCGACTCCCAGAAAGGAAAGGGCTACTTCTTCATTACTCAAAAGAAAAACATCAACCAATTTCTAAAGACTGTTGACATCTAGTGGAAGCCAGAGGAACTGCAACCAGATGCCTCAGAAATCTAGATTCCCATAGAAACCCAATTGAAAACAGTCACCTCAAAAACCTGGATGGTTTGTCCTCGGGGTTTCACCTTCCAAATAAGTTCTGTTATATTCACAGACATAATTGTAACAGTTTTAGAAACTTTAGAGTGTTTTCTATCCAAATCTATCAATTATATGCATATCCTAGTTTCTGGGCCTAAGTAGCAGGCAGTTTACTTTGGGCATGCTTTTCATCCGGACATGAAAATGCCACCCCTATCCCAAACAGGTTTTAAACAAATCAAAATATATTTTATATTTCAGATTCTTCAACGTAGCTACCCTTTGCCTTGATGACAGCTTTGCACACCCTTGGCATTCTCTCATGAGGTAGTCACCTGGAATGCATTTTAATTAACAGGTGTGCCTTGTTAAAAGTTAATTTGTGGAATTTCTTTCCTTCTTAATGCGTTTGAGCCAATCAGTTGTGTTGTGACAATGTAGGGGGGTATGCAGAAGATTGCTCTTTTTGGTAAAAGACCATGTCCATATCATGGCAAGAACAGCTCAAATGAGCAAAGAGATACGACAGTCTATCATTACTTTAAGACATGAAGGTCAGTTAATTGGGACAATTTCAAGAACTTTGAAAGTTTCTTCAA
Source organism: Oncorhynchus tshawytscha (assembly GCF_018296145.1). Classification (NCBI taxonomy): domain Eukaryota; kingdom Metazoa; phylum Chordata; class Actinopteri; order Salmoniformes; family Salmonidae; genus Oncorhynchus; species Oncorhynchus tshawytscha. The sequence goes on along the minus strand of NC_056438.1, from coordinate 14,058,765 downwards.
GTGCAGTCGCAAAAACAATCAAGCGCTTTGATGAAACTGGCTCTCATGAGGACTGCCACAGGAAAGAAAGACCCAGAGTTACCTCTGATGCAGAGGATAAGTTCATTAGAGTTACGAGCCTCAGTAATTGCAGCCCAAATAAATGCTTCACAGAGTTCAAGTAACAGACACATCTCAACATCAACTTTTCAGAGGTGACTGTGTGAATCAGGCCTTCCTGGTCGAATTGCTGCAAAGAAATCACTACTAAAGGACACCAATAACAAGAAGAGGCTTGCTTGGGCCAAAAAACACGAGCAATGGACATTAGACCATTGGAAATCTGTCCTTCGGTCTGATGAGTCCAAATTTGCGATTTTTGGTTCCAACCGCCGTGTCTTTGTGAGACGCAGAGTAGGTGAACGGATGATCTCCGAATGTGTGGTTCCCACCATGAAGCATGGGAAAGGAGGTGTGATGGTGTGGGGGTGCTTTGCTTGGGACACTGTCTGTGATTTATTTAGAATTCAAGGCACACTTAACCAGCATGGCTACCACAGCATTCTGAGGAAATAAGCCATCCCATCTGGTTACTCTTAGTGGGACTATCATTTTCTCCCCAACAAGACAATGACCCAACACACTCCAGACTGTGTAAGGGCTATTTTCCCAGAAAGAGAGTGATGGAGGGGTGCATCAGATGACCTGGTCTCCATAATCACCCGACCTCAACCGGATTGAGATGGTTTGGGCTGAGTTGGACTGCAGAGTGAAGGAAAAGCAGCCAACTAGTGCTCAGCATATGTGGGAACTCCTTCAAAAGCATTCGTTGAGAGGATGCCAAGAGTGTGCAAAGATGTCATCAAGTGTGGCAACTTTGAAGAATCTCAAATATAAAATATACTGTATTTTGATTTGTTTAACACTTTTTTGGTTACTACATTATTCCATATGTGTTCTTTCATAGTTTTGATGTCTTCACTATTATTCTACAATGTTCAAGGACTGGAGACATTACAAAAATACTGGTAGACTTTTTTCTTGTTATTTTATTAACGAAAGCATAAAGATGTTGAAGAAACACTGTACTGCTGTTTTAGTTAGAAATGTAACATCAAATACATTGTAAATTGAGGGATTTTCATACCTATAGTAGCCAGGCTATAAAGAGTATGTTGTCCTGCTAATAGTTCTACACCTGCTACTGTACTACAGTACACTTGTGAAAAACAAGTTTTTGAAAACCTGTTTTCAAAATGCCTCCAGCTGTCCATCACTACTGTAAATAAAAACACAGCATCTTGTTTACATTCTTTATTGTAACCACAATGTCACAAATAATTTGTATCTACCTTCCAATTACTTTTAGAGTTTGGGATTTACAAATGTGTGCTTTTCATGTCATTTTTCGGATTTAAGTATAACTTTTGAGTGTCGCCTTTAGTGAGAGGTCTAATGCTTAAATATTTAACAATATCTGCCCTTCGACTTCATATCTAAGGGGCATTTTTTCACGGCATTATTAGTTACATTGTTTTAGGTTGAACGTGCAGACAGGCACTAAGAACAGCGGGAGCGTTTCCTTTGTCAGTCCCATTATTAGTTACATTGTTTTAGGTTGAACGTGCAGACAGGCACTAAGAACAGCGGGAGCGTTTCCTTTGTCAGTCCCATTATTAGTTACATTGTTTTAGGTTGAACGTGCAGACAGGCACTAAGAACAGCGGGAGCGTTTCCTTTGTCAGTCCCATTATTAGTTACATTGTTTTAGGTTGAACGTGCAGACAGGCACTAAGAACAGCGGGAGCGTTTCCCTAGTCAGCGCCATTATCAGTGCAATGTCCCTTAAAGTGTTTCCTTGTACTACCCAGTGGGGCGAGGTGGGGGTCCCCGCGCCCATCGCTATCTCAGTGGATAACGCTGGAGAACTGCAATCCCATTGTGTGCCACTCGGGATCCATAACCAATATGACCAATATATATTGTCCTGCTAATAGCCCATCCTAGAAACTTTGTTTGCAGATTTCACAGCCTGCTACGCTTGTGAAAAACAGGGTTAATAATATTTCTGTGAGAATATCATTTTTTTTAATGTAGTTCTAAATTAATAAATTAATAATTGTAATAATAATTGCTTTAAAAAATATATATATATATATATTTTGGAGATTATTTAGTTTTCAACTAACATAAAGTGAGCGAGAAAAAGGCCATTCTTGAACATGGGGTGAGACATTCTTACTAATTTGTAAATAAAGCCAGTTTGTCATTTTGCATGATTTATTTATGTTTTTAGAGGGAGGGAAACCAAAAGCCCACCATCACCTCACGGGTCTTCCGGTCGCGGCTGGCACAGGTATCGAATTAGCATCTGCAGTGTCTTAGACCGCCACTCGGAAACCCCATCCACAAAATGTTTAATGCTGATCAATTGCCTTGCACAAAGTATCAAAATACAGGGAGGTGTTGGCAAGAGTCTATTGCTACTTATTTATTTTGATTCAAAGCCATGATTGAGTGAGTCACTCAGCTTTATGGAGGTGTCGAGGCTATATGACTGAGTCACTCAGCTTTATGGAGGTGTCGAGGCTATATGACTGAGTCACTCAGCTTTATGGAGGTGTCGAGGCTATATGACTGAGTCACTCAGCTTTATGGAGGTGTCGAGGCTATATGACTGAGTCACTCAGCTTTATGGAGGTGTAGAGGCTATATGACTGAGTCACTCAGCCTTATGGAGGTGTCGAGGCTATATGACTGAGTCACTCAGCTTTATGGAGGTGTCGAGGCTATATGACTGAGTCACTCAGCTTTATGGAGGTGTCGAGGCTATATGACTGAGTCACTCAGCTTTATGGAGGTGTCGAGGCTATATGACTGAGTCACTCAGCTTTATGGAGGTGTCGAGGCTATATGACTGAGTCACTCAGCTTTATGGAGGTGTCGAGGCTATATGACTGAGTCACTCAGCTTTATGGAGGTGTCGAGGCTATATGACTGAGTCACTCAGCTTTATGGAGGTGTCGAGGCTATATGACTGAGTCACTCAGCTTTATGGAGGTGTCGAGGCTATATGACTGAGTCACTCAGCTTTATGGAGGTGTCGAGGCTATATGACTGAGTCACTCAGCTTTATGGAGGTTTCGAGGCTATATGACTGAGTCACTTAGCTTTATGGAAGTGTCGAGGCTATATGACTGAGTCACTCAGCTTTATGAAGGTGTCGAGGCTATATGACTGAGTCACTCAGCTTTATGGAAGTGTCGAGGCTATATGAGTGAGTCACTCAGCTTTATGGAGGTGTTGAGGCTATACGACTGAGTCACTCAGCTTTATGGAGGTGTCGAGGCTATATGACTGAGTCACTCAGCTTTATGGAGGTGTCGAGGCTATATGAGTGAGTCACTCAGCTTTATGGAGGTGTCAAGGCTATATGACTGAGTCACTCAGCTTTATGGAGGCTATATGAGTGAGTCACTCAGCTTTATGGAGGTGTCGAGGCTATATGACTGAGTCACTCAGCTTTATGGAGGCTATATGACTTAGTCACTCAGCTTTATGGAGGTGTCGAGGCTATATGACTGAGTCACTCAGCTTTATGGAGGCTATATGAGTGAGTCACTCAGCTTTATGGAGGTTTCGAGGCTATATGACTGAGTCACTCAGCTTTATGGAGGTGTCGAGGCTATATGACTGAGTCACTCAGCTTTATGGAGGTGTCGAGGCTGTATGACAGAGTCACTCAGCTTTATGGAGGTGTCGAGGCTATATGACTGAGTCACTCAGCTTGTTATAGGTGTTGAGGCTATATGACTAAATCACTCAACTTTATAGAGGTGTCGAGGCTATATGACTGAGTCACTCAGCTTTATGGAGGTGTCGAGGCTATATGACTGAGTCACTCCGCTTTATGGAGGTGTCGAGGCTATATGACTGAGTCACTCAGCTTTATGGAGGTGTCGAGGCTATATGACTGAGTCACTCAACTTTATGGAGGTGTCGAGGCTATATGACTGAGTCACTCCGCTTTATAGAGGTGTCGAGGCTATATGACTGAGTCACTCAGCTTTATGGAGGTGTCGAGGCTATATGACTGAGTCACTCAGCTTTATGGAGGTGTCGAGGCTATATGACTGAGTCACTCAGCTTTATGTAGGTGTCGAGGCTATATGACTGAGTCACTCAGCTTTATGGAGGTGTCGAGGCTATATGACTGAGTCACTCAGCTTTATGGAGGTGCCGAGGCTATATGACTGAGTCACTCAGCTTTATGGAGGTGTCGAGGCTATATGACTGAGTCACTCAGCTTTATGTAGGTGTCGAGGCTATATGACTGAGTCACTCAGCTTTATGTAGGTGTCGAGGGTATATGAATGCGCCATCAACTTGATTATTTAGCAGACACCACTTGCTTATTTTCACTAAACACATATATATTAAGAATATCATGGACTATAATTGAACATTTTCGTTTCTCTTAGAATAAAAACCTTAGTGTAACAACAGTTTTAGTAAGTAATACTGATGAGTAGAAATAAAAAAATATGTGTATTTTTCAGGGTGTGCGCGAGCAGGACAGATGAATAGCAATTCTTATACTATTGTTCTAAATTCAATCACCTTCTCCATCCCCATCATTCAGTTAATTGAAATTCGATTTTGAAGTCTTGCACAATTATCAGTTTCTTTTATGTCGCCCATTCACTGTCAGTTAGACACATTAGCAGCTTAGGCGTAATCAGTGATCTAACTCCCCCTTGTGGTGGTCTGGAGCAATGAAGCAGTGACGCAGGGTACCGTCCTAAACCACAAATGACCTCTAAGTCCCGCAGCATAATTGAGCAACCACTGTAGTCAACTGGGTGGGACTTCCGACTTACTTGGCGATACCTTCTCGTGACCCTGTTGGAGTCATGTTCAAACATGTAGAAGAAAACTGACTACTTCAAAATGGAGATTGCCTCAAAATGGGGCTGCGCGTGCGCTCACAGACGCTTTAATGGGAACTATATAGGGATGCTTTCTTTATTATTCTTTATGGGATAATGCCATAAAGATGGGCTACATAAAACCACAAGGTCAGGAGTAGCTTAGAAAAAAAAAGAGGGAACAAATAAAATATCTGAGGGAATGGGTAAAAAAAACTGAGGGAATGAATAAAAAAATTGGAAGAAAGGATAAAAACAGAGGGAACTAAGACATTTTTTGGGGGGAATTAATACAAAAACAAAAGGAACGGATTAGCCTGGCTGTTTTTTTCCTTCCACCATGACCCTAAAGGGGCTCTGTAATTTGTTTTGTTTTTGGTCACTCCTAGTATGCACTTGCTGAATGAAGAAAGGCAATTGGAGGGATTGGGCTTGTATACATGCCGTTCGTGTGTGTGTGTGTGTGTGTGTGTGTGTGTGTGTGTGTGTGTGTGTGTTTGTAAAAAAAAAAAAAGAATATTTTATGCTTGCAGCAACATAATTTAATTCAATCAATAACATCTTAGGCACTTTAGGCATTTAATAATTTCACTTTTCCTTGGATCTTTTCTGACATCTCATATTTCACACATGATCAAATTACAACAACAAAAGCATGAACACGTTAATAAAAGCAGGTAATATAATGACAATATTCACAAATTCTACAAATAATATCGGGACAAATATTTAACATTGACGTTACGGACTGTTATGAATTTGTGTGGATTTTAAAATGCATTTTAAAGTAAACTTGTCAGCCTTTTACTGGATTTACAGAGTGGTCCTCTGTAGATCAGTTGGTAGAGCATGGCTCTTACAATGCCAGGATAGTGGGTTTGATTCCTGGGGCCACCCATTTGCAAAAAAAAAAAAGTTGTATAATTGTATGCACGCATCTGCTAAATGACATGTATTATTATTGAGTATCATGCCACTGTTAGGGTCTAGCTTGTGTTTGTGTGTGACCTCTGTACATTCATCTGCCAGTAAACATGGAACTCTTGAGTTCTCTCTCTCCAGCTACATGGGAGTCACATTGTTGCTTGCGTTCTTCTCATTGTTGCCGAAGTTGTCGTATTTGACGTTGCTGTCCTTAAGATGCATGTTGTACTGGGTGCCTAGTAGAAATTCAATTGATAGAATTATGAGCGAGGGAGAAGGAAAAGGAGAAATGAGACAGGGAGAAGGAAAAGGAGAGATGAGACAGGGAGAAGGAAAAGGAGAAATGAGACAGGGAGAAGGAAAAGGAGAGATGAGACAGGGAGAAGGAAAAGGAGAAATGAGACAGGGAGAAGGAAAAGGAGAGATGAGACAGGGAGAAGGAAAAGGAGAAATGAGACAGGGAGAAGGAAAAGGAGAGATGAGACAGGGAGAAGGAAAAGGAGAGATGAGACAGGGAGAAGGAAAAGGAGAAATGAGACAGGGAGAAGGAAAAGGAGAGATGAGACAGGGAGAAGGAAAAGGAGAGATGAGACAGGGAGAAGGAAAAGGAGAAATGAGACAGGGAGAAGGAAAAGGAGAAATGAGACAGGGAGAAGGAAAAGGAGAGATGAGACAGGGAGAAGGAAAAGGAGAAATGAGACAGGGAGAAGGAAAAGGAGAGATGAGACAGGGAGAAGGAAAAGGAGAGATGAGAGAGAGAGAAGGAAAAGGAGAGATGAGAGAGAGAGAAGGAAAAGGAGAGATGAGACAGGGAGAAGGAAAAGGAGAGATGAGAGAGAGAAGGAAAAGGAGAGATGAGACAGGGAGAAGGAAAAGGAGAGATGAGAGAGAGAGGGGAAGAAGAGGTGCAACGTTTATTCATTTGTTGTTTTTATGACATTAGTTCGGTCCAGGAGTTTCTCCTAGTCAGGTCACTAAGGTGATCTGGGGATTAGTTTGGAAAGCTAGAGGGCGACCTAATTGTCATGCAATCTAGTGAAAGAATACCTTTTCAAGAGTGTAAACTGAAGCACGTCTTTTTAAAAGTAGCATTGATTTCACAATTTCCCTCCTGATCATCGATTCATTGAATTAAGAAAGTGTATATTTGACCCACAAAACAAAACTTAAAGAGGCTCTCCATAAATGTTGTATATTTGACCCACAGAACAAAACTTAAAGAGGCTCTCCATAAATGTTGTATATTTGACCCACAGAACAAAACTTAAAGAGGCTCTCCATAAATGTTGTATATTTGACCCACAGAACAAAACTTAAAGAGGCTCTCCATAAATGTTGTATATTTTTTATCCAGTAGTTCTGAAAGCACAAAGCGTTATCATGTAATTGCTCTCGAACCCCTGCAGCTGTTCAAAGACATGCACATGCTTGGGCTCACAATGCTGTGCTGATCAGCTTTAATATTGCAGATAGATTGTGGCTTCCATCAATGTATGTCTGTTAGCTGCATGTGTGACGTAACTCCACCAGTCCTATTTATGATATCATTTACAAAGATTATACTTTTTATTTATTTTTTAAGCATAATATTTGTTGTAATATTTGCTCTGTCATTTCTGGTGGATTAAAGTGAAATTGCAACCAATTTTCTGTCTTGTTTTTAAAAAAGTGATATTTTGGGGATTATTTCATTTTCAAATAACCAAAAGCAAGAGGTTGTAATCTGAATAAAGGGAAAAAGGCCATTCTTGAACATGGGGTGAGACATTCTTACTAATCTGCTAGAGAACCAGTTCAGATTTAAGTATAACCTTTGTATCAATGCACCTGTACACAGCCCATCTGTAAATATCTATCTAGTGTTAATGCTAAATTGTAATTATTTCACCACTATGGCCTATTTATTGCCTTACCTCCCTAATCTTACTACATTTACACACACTGTATATATATTTTTCTATTGTGTTATTGACTGTATGTTTGTTTATGTCATGTCTAACTCCTTGTTGTTTTTGTCGCACTGCTTTGCTTTTTCTTGGCCAGGTCGCAGTTGCAAATGAGAGCTTCTTCTCAACTGGCCTACCTGGTTAAATGAAGGTGAAAATAAATAAATAATAAATCAATAAATAAATGACTGAAGCCTTTAGTGAGACGTCTAATGGTTTAATATTTAATCATTTCTGCCCTCTGAATTCACGGTCATTATCTAAATTGGCCAGTTCAATTTCGTCTGTCTTGCCGTTCCAAATAAAATACAATATTTTATTGCTGATATCATTTTTTTTTAAACAAGATGCTAGGTGTAGGCAAGACCAGAAGAAAAAAGGTAATCTGGGATGTAACTAAGGAGTTAGTCAGGGTAAACTGGGATATGACTAAAGAGTTTACCAGGGGAAACTGGGACATGACTAAAGAGTTCAACGGGGTGATTTTTCCACAAATAGGGGGTATTTACCTTTCCACGGTAGCAAGATTTTATCTATTTTTGCTAACTTTCTATAAAAATGTATTGTAGCGATATCCTTTATTTCTTTAGGGATATGAATACCGAGTACGTCCACTTTACCATCAGACCATTTTGTTGGTAAAGTACACGGTAATGTAAAAGTTGTATTTTTTGTGTGATCCAATACGCATTACAAACTGGGATGGTTCGAGCCCCTGAATGCTGATTGGCTGACAGCTGTGGTATATCAGACCGTATACCATTGGTATGACGTAACATTTATTTTTACTGCTCGAATTACTTTGGTAACCAGTTTATAATAGCAATAAGGCACCTTGGGGGTTTGTGGTATATGGCCAACAAACCACGGCTAAGGGCTCTGCCCAGGCACTCGTGCCGAAGAACAGCCCTTTGCTATGGTATATTGGCCATATACCACACCTTCTCTGGCCTTATTGCTTAAATATAGTTATCATAATTTGGTTGTAGTTTATTATTTTGGTTGTTATTTACTATTTTACAACTAGGGTTACTAGACATAACTTTAATCAATTGTATTAAAGATTCTCCAAAATTGAAATATTCCAGGCATTTATATATAAATTCCAGTCGTACTTTATCAAAAGCCTTTTCAAAGTCAGCTATGAATACAATGCCTGGTTTCCCAGATGTTTCATAGTGTTTGTTTCCAGTGTCTTATATTATCTCCAATGTATCGTCCATGTAAAAAAAACTGTCTGATTATGCTGAATAATATCCAACAATAGCTTTTTCATTCTATTCCGGCTATGCATTTTGCTAGATTTAAAAAAATGGACTAAGTCTTTATTTACCACTTGGGTCCTGTTTCAGTAATGATGAAATCAGACCTTGTTGAGTATCTGAGTAAGTTCCTCCTCTGTAATTATGGCTTCACATGAGTCTTTCTGCACAGCTGTTCATTTCACATTATTATTAGGGGGAAAAATCCTTACAATTAGCTTTGGTTGTTGGAGGTGGAGGAGACTGATGCTGATGCTTGCTTCCTCTTTCAAAATATTGTCTAGTGAATCAAACCCTCCCCTAACACAGACAATGTTGGGCCAATTGTGCGCCGCCTCATGGGTGTCCCGGTCACACTGTGACACAGCCTGGGCTCGAACCCGGGTCTGTAATGACGCCTCAAGTGTGCCAGTTGGGAGTTTGCAGTAAATTATTTTCGATAGTATTTCTATGTTGAAGATTTAAAAAATATTTGGTGCATTTTCTCCCATATTCCATCCAGTTTGCTTTATTTGTATAATATATTACACTTGATCTTTCTTGAATAAGTTCCTCTATGTATTTGTGTTTTTCCTCTAATGTATGCTGTGCCTCTATGGTACAGTTTTTATTGCTATCTAACTGTACTGTCAGTCCCTCTACTTCCTTTGTTAATATGAATTATTTGGACCTAAATTGCTTTTGTTTTAAAGATGAGTATTGAATTGAATGGCCTTGAAAAGGAACATTTAAAAGTGTCCCATACAATAAGGGGACCTGCTGTACCTATGTTATGTCGGAAAAAGTCCGTTCTAAATTCTTCTGTCCTGGTTAAAAACAAATTATCATCCAATAGGCTTAGATTACTTTTTCAATATCCTCACCCACGTGGAAATTATGTAATGGTAATGTATATGCCAATAGTCATTTTCTGCTTGGTTTCCAGAGAAATGCAGCCGATTGAAAGAGAAATTAACCAACTACAGAGGTCTATTCTCTAATTTAAAATGTTTTGTCAAACTTACGATGCATGGTTTGATCGATGTATTCAATGTATTTTCACTGTTATAAAAATGACTAATGGTTAGCGCATGGACACAGGCAATCCCACTCGCTTCAGAGTGCCCTTGTGTATCTCCTCCACTAAATGATGCCAGGTTAGAATGTAAGGACTCTGTGCCTTTTTCCGCTGGGAGAGGACAGCAGGTGGTTTATTATCATGTATGAGCCACGTCGAGTCTGAAACGGGAGGTTTAAAAAAAAGAACTAGGTTGTTTTCATGCCTCTTTAAGTTTAGGCATAGGGGTGAAAATGAATAAAGGTTTAAATTTAGGAACAAGGGTTAGGTTAAGGTTAGTATGGTCCCGTGTGGCTCAGTTCGTAGCTTGCAACGCCAGAGATGTGGGTTCGATTCCCACGGAGGACCAGTACGAGAAAAGTAATCAAATGTTTCTCTGTAAGTTTCTCTGGATAAGAGCGTCTACTAAATGACAAAACTTGTATGTATCATTTCAGTGGGTTTAAAGTTATATAATTATAACACATCAACACAAGTTTCACTTGCCTCTGCAATAAATCAGCTGAATAGGTGGGACAGGTGTTTTTCTCCTGCTTTTCTCTTTCGCTGGCTTCCCATGTTCTGTGTCAAAATAATCGACTTGAAATAATTTACTCAGTCAAAATGGCCACCAGTTCACCCATTATAGCATCCTAGGCCTGAACAGGGAATATCTGTTCTATTTATTCTATTTTATGTTCACCTAATCCTCCCCATCTAAATCCTTGGTCTGGTTTTACTGGGATAATATGAGCTAAGAAGTATAATATTACTATAATAGTAGCTAAGCAGGTTAAAAATGAATGCAAGTGAAAGTAAAAATATATATACTTTTTAAGCAAGATAGAGACAGGCACTTACTTGAATCTGTGCTGTCACAATAATACTTATTTTCTTTGTTCCTGTAAACACAAGACGGTTTAGAGTTACCGTCCATTCACAGTGAAAAAATATACTGTACTAACAAGGCTTTTTCTGTATTATATACTGATGAATAAAATCAACTGTCAGGATTAAGATCAATTCGATCTTTGGTTATTTCATGTTGACTGTGTAGATAGGACTCAGGGCTGAGATAATCAGACCGATATTGTGTTTTAGTGGTTGTTGAACAGTACTTACTTTCTACAGCATTTGTAGCATAACACACAGATCAGTGCTATGATGATGATTCCCAGAGGCACCAGGACTGCGATGAATATGATCGTGTTCTTATCTGGGGGACAATGAAGAAGAAGACAGTTGCAACAACGCTATATGTCTCAACAAGTATTAACATAATAGAGTACAGTACAGTATAGTAGAGTATAGTAGAATACAGTATAGTATAGTACAGTACAGTAGAGCACAGTATAGTACAGTATAGCAGAGTGCAGTATAGTACAGTATAGTGCAGTATAGTAGAGTATAGTAGAATACAGCACAGTATAGTATAGTATAGTATAGTACAGTATAGTAGAGTATAGTACAGTACAGTATAGTAGAGTACAGTATAGTGCAGTATAGTAGAGTACAGTACAGTAGAGTACAGTATAGTACAGTATAGTATAGTACAGCATAGTATAGTATAGTACAGTATAGTAGAGTACAGTACAGTATCGTATAGTATAGTGCAGTATAGTATAGTATAGTATAGGAGAGTACAGTATAGTACAGTATAGTATAGCACAGTATAGTATAGTATAGTATAGTATAGTACAGTATAGTACAGTACAGTATAGTACAGTATAGTAGAGTACAGTATAGTACAGTATAGTAGAGTACAGTATAGTACAGTATAGTGCAGTATAGTAGAGTATAGTAGAATACAGTACAGTATAGTATAGTATAGTAGAGTACAGTATAGTACAGTATAGTAGGGTACAGTATAGCACAGTATAGTACAGTATAGTAGAGTACAGTATAGTAGAGTACAGTAGAGTACACTAGAGTACAGTATAGTAGAGTACAGTACAGTAGAGTACAGTATAGTAGAGTACAGTATAGTACAGTACAGTATAGTACAGTACAGTATAGTATAGTATAGTATAGTACAGTATAGTATGGTATAGTATAGTACAGTATAGTAGAGTACAGTACAGTACAGTACATTATCGTATAGTATAGTGCAGTATAGTATAGTATAGGGGAGTACAGTATAGTACAGTATAGTATAGCACAGTATGGTATAGTATAGTACAGTACAGTATAGTAGAGTACGGTATAGTACAGTATAGTAGAGTACAGTATAGTACAGTATAGTAGAGTACAGTATAGTACAGTATAGTAGAGTACAGTAGAGTACAGTATAGTACAGTATAGTAGAGTACAGTACAGTAGAGTACAGTATAGTGTAGTATAGTAGAGTACAGTATAGTACAGTACAGTACAGTATAGTACAGTATAGTATAGTATAGTAGAGTACAGTACAGTATAGTATAGTGCAGTATAGTATAGGAGAGTACAGTATAGTACAGTACAGTATAGTACAGTATAGTAGAGTGCAGTAGAGTACAGTAGAGTACAGTATAGTACAGTATAGTAGAGTCCAGTACAGTAGAGTACAGTATAGTCGAGTACAGTATAGTACAGTGCAGTACAGTACAGTATAGTATAGTACAGTATAGTATGGTATAGTACAGTATAGTAGAGTACAGTACAGTATAGTATAGTGCAGTATAGTATAGGAGAGTACAGTATAGTATAGTACAGGGGAGTACAGTATAGTACAGTATAGTATAGTACAGTATAGTAGAGTACAGTATAGTAGAGTACAGTATAGTACAGTATAGTAGAGCAAAGTACAGTAGAGTACAGTATAGTATAGTATAGTACAGTACAGTGGAGTACAGTATAGTACATTATAGTACAGTATAGTATAGTACAGTATAGTAGAGTACAGTATAGTACAGTATAGTATAGCACAGTATAGTACAGTATAGTATAGTACAGTATTGTATGGTATAGGAGAGTACAGTATAATACAGTATAGTATAGTACAGTATAGTATAGTATGGGAGAGTACAGTATAGTGCAGTATAGTATAGTACAGTATAGTACAGTATGGTGGAGTACAGTATAATATAGTACAGTACAGTATAGTACAGTATAGCATAGTACAGTATAGTACAGTATAGTAGAGTACAGTATAGTACAGTATAGTACAGTACAGTATAGTACAGTATAGTATAGTACAGTAGAGCACAGTACAGTATAGTATAGTACAGTATAGTATATTATAGTATCGTACAGTATAGTAGAATACATTATAGTACAGTATAGTATAGTACAGTATAGTGGAGTACAGTATAGTATAGTACAGTATAGTAGAATACAGTATAGTACAGTGTAGTATAGTACAGTATAGTATATGCTAGCATAGTGCAGCATAGTATAGTACAGTATAGTACAGTATAGTAGAATACAGTATAGTACAGTATAGTATAGTACAGTATAGTAGAGTACAGTGTAGTACAGTATAGTACAGTATAGTATAGTATAGTACAGTATGGCACAGTATAGTAGAATACAGTATAGTACAGTATAGTATAGTACAGTATAGTACAGTATAGTATAGTGCAGTATAGTGGAATACAGTATAGTACAGTATAGTATAGTACCGCATAGTATAGTATAGTACAGTATAGTATAGTAGAGTACAGTATAAGAGACTACAGTATAGTAGAGTACAGCATAGTACAGTATAGTAGAGTACAGTATAGTACAGTATAGGAGAGTACAGTATAGGAGGGTACAGTATAGTACAGTATAGTACAGTACAGTATAGGAGAGTACAGTATCGTAGAGTACAGTATAGTACAGTATAGTATAGTAGAGTACAGTATAAGAGACTACAGTATAGTAGAGTACAGCATAGTACAGTATAGTAGAGTACAGTATAGTACAGTATAGGAGAGTACAGTATAGGAGAGTACAGTATAGTGCAGTATAGTACAGTACAGTATAGGAGAGTACAGTACCGTAGAGTACAGTATAGTACAGTATACTATAGTACAGTATAGGGGAGTACAGTATAGTAGAGTATAGTATAGTACAGTATAGTAGAGTACAGTATAGTATAGTACAGTATAGGAGAGTACAGTATAGTACTGTATAGGAGATCACAGTATAGTAGAGTACTGCACAAGCATTTCGCTACACTCGCATTAACATCTGCTAACCATGTGTATGTGACAAATAAAATTGGATTTGATTTGATTTGATTTACTGTATAGTAGAGTACATTATAGTACTGTATAGTAGAGTGTTGTATAGTACAGTATAGTCAGTGGTGGAAAAAGTACCCATTGTCATACTTGCGTAAAAGTATAGATACCTTAATAGAAAGTATCAAAAGAAAACGTAATTGCTGAAATATATTTAAGTATCAAAGTAAAAATAAAAGTATAAATCATTTCAAATTCCTTATATTAAGCAAAACAGATGGCACCATTTTCTTGTTTTTAAAATGTATGGATGGCCAGGGACACACTCGAACACTCAGACATTATCCTCCAGATCAGAGGCAGTAGGGATGACCAGGGATGTTCTCTTGATAAGTGTGTGAATTGGACGATTTTCCTGTCATGCTAAGAATTCAAAATGTAACGAGTACTTTTAGGTGTCAGGGAAAATGTATGGAGTAGAAAGTATATTATTTTCTTTGGAAATATGGTAAAGTAAAAGTATAAATAGTAAAGTACAGATACCCCAAAAAACGACTTAAGTAGTACTTTAAAGTATTTTTTACTTAAATACTTTACACCACTGAGTATAGTACAGTATAATACAGTACAGTAAAGTACAGTAGAATATAGTATTAGCTCCAGTCAGTCACGTACCCAGGCCTCCGCTGGTATCCGTCTTCTCAATCTCACACAGGTTGCCCTCGAAACCCTCTGGACACTGACAGCTGAATAAATATACTGTAATCTCAGAGCATATACCGTTGTTCAGACAGGGGTCACTCAGACACGGGGTCTCTGAGAAGGGGGAGGGGAGATATAGAGGAGGGGACAAAGAGAGAGAGGGAGAGGGGGAGAGAGGGAGGGGATGGGGAGGGGAACAGAGAGAGGGAGAGAGAGAGAGACCGAGAGCGAGAGGGGGGAGAGAGAGAACATGGAGGGGTAAGTCTGCTATCGAAGGGATTGCAGTTCATTTTGCACACTCACGTTGTTCTTATTGTAACTACTTGGGCACGAACGCATGATCAGTAGCAACACACTTACTTTTGTAGCAGTCACGTGTGAAGTTGAAGATAGTACAGACGTGTGTGTCATAACAGCCTTTAGGTTGGCACACGGCGCCCGAGGGCGTACTCTCACAGGACAGGGCACAGTCCTCTGTCACAAACCTCTCTTTAAGCTGGGGAGGAAGGGAATGGAGGGATGGAGGCATGGAGGAATGGAGGGAAAGAGGTCAATATGGGGGGAGAGAGAGAGAGAAAAGGAGGGGAAAAGAGACAGTTATACATCATACAATCCTGTCTCAACACCAGTTCTTAAATTCACTTTAGTCATCAGATTTTGTGTCTCATCTCAACAACTGACTGCACTACAGTATTGATCTCTTATTGTATATTATAAACCGGGTGGTTTGAGGCCTGAATACTGACTGGCTGAAAGCCGAGGTATATCAGACTGTAGACCATGGCTATGACAAAACATAACTTTTAACTTTTCTAATGACGTTGGTAACCGGTTTATAATAGCAATAAGGCACCAAGGGGGGTTTGTGGTATGTGGCCATTATACCACGGCTAATGGCTGTATGCAGGCAATCCGCATTACACCATGCCTAAGAACAGCCCTTAGCTGTGGTATAATGGCCATATACCACACTTCCTCAGGCCTTATTGCTTAATGACCCCACCAGGAAGTACTGGTCCAGGTAGGTGTAACCACACTCGCTGTATCCTTCTGTACTAAGTTTTACTGCATGTTTACTATATTCTACTCTATTTGAATATATTAACTCACAGGGTAGTATCTATCCAGGTAGGTGCAGCCACACTCGCTGTAGGGAACACAGATGCCTCCGCTCATGGTGAATCCTGGGGAACACTGGCACCCCTCAACACAGGCAGTGAAGTCACACTCGGAGGGCGCGGCCAGATCAGCGCAGGAGGAAGGGCAAGGGGTCATACACTCAGAGTAGGCACTGTTGGCTACACAGCTCAGGACTGGAATGGGGAGAGAGAGGGGAGAGAAAGGGGAGAGAGAAGGAAGGGAGAGAGAGGGGAGAGAGAGGGAAGGTGAGAGAGGGGAGAGAGAGGGAGGTGAGAGAGAGGGGAGAGAGAGGGAAGGGGAGAGAGAGGGGAGAGAGAGGGAAGGTGAGAGGGAGGGGAGAGAGAGGGAAGGTGAGAGAGAGGGAGAGAGAGGGAAGGTGAGAGAGAGGGGAGAGATAGGGAAGGGAGAGAGAGGGGAGAGAGAGGGAAGGTGAGAGAGAGGGGGAGAGAGAGGGGAGAGAGAGGGAAGGGAGAGAGAGGGGAGAGAGAGGGAAGGTGAGAGAGGGGAGAGAGAGGGAAGGTGAGAGGGAAGGTGAGAGAGGGGAGAGAGAGGGAGGTGAGAGAGAGGGGAGAGAGAGGGAAGGGGAGAGAGAGGGGAGAGAGAGGGAAGGTGAGAGGGAGGGGAGAGAGAGGGAAGGTGAGAGAGAGGGGAGAGAGAGGGAAGGTGAGAGAGAGGGGAGAGATAGGGAAGGTGAGAGAGAGGGGAGAGAGAGGGAAGGTGAGAGGGAGGGGAGAGAGAGGGAAGGTGAGAGAGAGGGAAGGTGAGAGAGAGGGGAGAGAGAGGGAAGGTGAGAGAGAGGGGGAGAGAGAGGGAAGGGGAGAGAGAGGGGAGAGAGAGGGAAGGGGAGAGAGAGCGGAGAGAGAGGGAAGGTGAGAGAGAGGGAAGGTGAGAGGGAAGGTGAGAGAGAGGGGAGAGAGAGGGAAGGGAGAGAGAGGTGAGAGAGCAGGAGGGGGAAGGGAACAAGTGAGTGTGTGTCTGCATGTTTGCGTGTAAATGTGTGCATTTGTGTGTCTGTCTGTCTGTCTGTATATCTTACCACAGCCCAGCTGTTGTCTCCAGTTGCCCAGTTTGACTCCAGCCTCTTGGCAGGCCAGGGCGTACACCTCATAACTGTCACAACGCAGCGAGTCGGTTTCCTGATCCGCACACAGGTCAAACAAACAGTCCCTGGAAGAACACGCACGAGACGTTGAGTCCACAATATACTTCAGATACATCTATACACTCTTGATAAACAGGGTCAAACTTGTGACTTGTGTGTACCTGAAACCGAGCCCCCCCAACACACACACACAAACAACTTCTCTCTCCCTCTCTCTGTCTCTCTGTCTCTCTGTCTCTCTATCTCTCTGTCTCTCTGTCTCTCTGTCTCTCTGTCTCTCTGTCTCTCTATCTCTCTGTCTCTCTGTCTCTGTCTCTCTGTCTCTGTCTCTCTGTCTCTCTCTGTCTCTCTCTCCCTCTCTCTGTCTCTCCCTCTCTCTGTCTCTCCCTCTCTGTCTCTCCATCTCTCTGTCTCTCTGTGTCTCTGTCTCTCTGTCTCTACTCACTCCTGGAAGCTGTAGGGGAGTAGTGATGCATGGCAGGCAGCGAAGTGTCCTGTAGGGTCTGATACGGCTCCACACTGTTTAATACCCTTGAACTCAGCCAGCTGAGCGTCAGTACAACCTGCTGTCTCAAAGCCTGTCTCTGGGTCGGTCTCCACATCACGCCTAGGGAGGGTGAAGAGGTGGAGGAGAGGTTGAGGTATGAACTGATATTTCAGTTTAAACATTTTTATAAAATTGCAAACATTGCCAAAACCCTGTTTTTGCTTTGTCACTATGGGGTATTGTGTTTAGATTGATGAGGGGAAAAAATATTTAATCAATTTTAGAATAAGGCTGTAACTTAACAAAAAGTAGAAAAAGTTAAGGGGTCTGAATACTTTCCGAATGCACTGTATGTACACTCAATCATCTAAACACACTGTTGGCTGTGTTTATAAATACAGTAGATTATGAATGTATGAATTAATTAACCAACAAATAAGCTAATGATGGAAATGTGATTCCATTATGTTTATATATAATCCAGTGATCCCCTCTCACCTGTGCAGGTGCACCATCTTGGGGAGTTCTGATGTCACTAGCTCCGCCCCCTGCCTATCAGTCACCCTCCAGCTACTTCCAAACTCTTCAAGGTTCCGCGTCACGGTTCCATCTGGTTTCATGTACTCATTCCTGGAGACCCCATCATAGTTCCCACACAGACCCCTCACCCTGTCTCTGTACGTACTGGGTAGGATCACCTCTGTTAAAGAGGGAGGGAGGGAGGGAGGGAGGGAGGGAGGGAGGGAGGGAGGGAGGGGGAGGGAGGGAGGGAGGGAGGGAGGGAGGGGAGGGAGGGAGGGAGGGAGGAAGTGGAGGGAATGAATGAGTGAGGGAGGGAGGGAGGGAATGAATGAGTGAGGAGTGAGGGAGTGAGTGAGTGAGTGAGTGAGTGAGTGAGTGAGGGAGGGAGGGAGGGAGGGAGGGAGGGAGGGAGTGAGTGGGTGAGTGAGTGAGTGAGTGAGTGAGTGGGTGAGTGAGTGAGTGAGTGAGTGAGTGAGTGAGTGAGTGAGTGAGGGAGTGAGTGGGGGTGAGTGAGTGAGTGAGTGAGTGGGTGAGTGAGTGAGTGAGTGAGTGAGTGAGGGAGGGAGTGAGTGGGTGAGTGAGTGAGGGAGTCAGAGTGAGTGAGTGAGTGAGTGGGTGAGTGAGTGAGTGAGTGAGTGAGTGAGTGAGTGAGTGAGTGAGTGAGGGAGTGAGTGAGTGAGTGAGTGAGTGAGTGGGTGAGGGAGTGAGTGAGTGAGTGAGTGAGGGAGTGAGTGAGTGAGGGAGGGAGGAGTGACTGACTAACTGGTGCCATCCCTTTCTCGTCTCTCACCTCCGTGCTGCTTGCCGTCGAAGCGTACGGTCATGCCGAAGTCGGCGACCAGCTGGACGTTCTTCGAGTTTATCGTGATGGTCAGGCCGCCTCTAGGACTGAGAGGAAGAGCCACACGCTCACCGTTCACCTACAGAGAGAACGGACGTGATTAGATTAGAAGTGTTTTATATTGGTGTTGTGGCTCTACAGATGATCCGAACCATTTTAAACCTTCATATGCATCAGATATGATCCACTAGTGGGTCTCAAACCCCCATTTGGAAAACATCATGTCTCTATGTAATCACAACCCAGCACATGCAAATGAAAATCTCCACTCACAACACTGTGAGATTCATCTCCTCTTCCATTCACTCTAAATACAGTATGTTGTTCCATTCACTCTAAATACAGTATGTTCTTCCATTCACTCTAAATACAGTATGTTCTTCCATTCACTCTAAATACAGTATGTTCTTCCATTCACTCTAAATACAGTATGTTCTTCCATTCACTCTAAATACAGTATGTTCTTCCATTCACTCTAAATACAGTATGTTCTTCCATTCACTCTAAATACAGTATGTTGTTCCAAAATACAGTATGTTGTTGTTCCCATTCACTCTAAATACAGTATGTTGTTCCATTCAATAAATACAGTATGTTGTATGTTCCATTCACTCTAAATACAGTATGTTCTTCCATTCACTCTAAATACAGTATGTTCTTCCATTCACTCTAAATACAGTATGTTCTTCCATTCACTCTAAATACAGTATGTTGTTCCATTCACTCTAAATACAGTATGTTGTTCCATTCACTCTAAATACAGTATGTTGTTCCATTCACTCTAAATACAGTATGTTCTTCCATTCACTCTAAATACAGTATGTTGTTCCATTCACTCTAAATACAGTATGTTGTTCCATTCTAAATACAGTATGTTCTTCCATCCAAAATACAGTATGTTGTTCCATTCACTCTAAATACAGTATGTTGTTCCATTCACTCTAAATACAGTATGTTGTTCCATTCACTCTAAATACAGTATGTTCTTCCATCCACTCTAAATACAGTATGTTGTTCCATTCACTCTAAATACAGTATGTTGTTCCATCCACTCTAAATACAGTATGTTCTTCCATTCACTCTAAATACAGTATGTTCTTCCATTCACTCTAAATACAGTATGTTCTTCCATTCACTCTAAATACAGTATGTTGTTCCATCCACTCTAAATACAGTATGTTGTTCCATTCACTCTAAATACAGTATGTTGTTCCATTCACTCTAAATACAGTATGTTGTTCCATTCACTCTAAATACAGTATGTTGTTCCATTCATACAGTATGTTGTTCCATTCTCTAAATACAGTATGTTGTTCCATCCACTCTAAATACAGTATGTTGTTCCATCCACTCTAAATACAGTATGTTGTTCCATTCACTCTAAATACAGTATGTTGTTCCATTCACTCTAAATACAGTATGTTGTTCCATTCACTCTAAATACAGTATGTTGTTCCATTCAAATACAGTATGTTGTTCCATTCACTCTAAATACAGTATGTTGTTCCATTCACTCTAAATACAGTATGTTGTTCCATCCACTCTAAATACAGTATGTTGTTCCATTCACTCTAAATACAGTATGTTGTTCCATCCACTCTAAATACAGTATGTTGTTCCATCCACTCTAAATACAGTATGTTGTTCCATTCACTCTAAATACAGTATGTTGTTCCATCCACTCTAAATACAGTATGTTGTTCCATTCACTCTAAATACAGTATGTTGTTCCATCCACTCTAAATACAGTATGTTGTTCCATTCACTCTAAATACAGTATGTTGTTCCATTCACTCTAAATACAGTATGTTGTTCCATTCACTCTAAATACAGTATGTTGTTCCATTCACTCTAAATACAGTATGTTGTTCCATTCACTCTAAATACAGTATGTTGTTCCATTCACTCTAAATACAGTATGTTGTTCCATTCACTCTAAATACAGTATGTTGTTCCATTCACTAAATACAGTATGTTGTTCCATCCACTCTAAATACAGTATGTTGTTCCATTCACTCTAAATACAGTATGTTGTTCCATTCACTCTAAATACAGTATGTTGTTCCATTCACTCTAAATACAGTATGTTGTTCCATTCACTCTAAATACAGTATGTTGTTCCATCTAAATACAGTATGTTGTTCCATAAAATACAGTATGTTGTTCCATTCTAAATACAGTATGTTGTTCCATTCACTCTAAATACAGTATGTTGTTCCATTCACTCTAAATACAGTATGTTGTTCCATTCACTCTAAATACAGTATGTTGTTCCATTCACTCTAAATACAGTATGTTGTTCCATTCATCTAAATACAGTATGTTGTTCCATCCACTCTAAATACAGTATGTTGTTCCATTCACTCTAAATACAGTATGTTGTTCCATTCACTCTAAATACAGTATGTTGTTCCATTCACTCTAAATACAGTATGTTGTTCCATTCACTCTAAATACAGTATGTTGTTCCATTCCATATGTTGTTCCATTCTCTAAATACAGTATGTTGTTCCATTCACTCTAAATACAGTATGTTGTTCCATTCACTCTAAATACAGTATGTTGTTCCATTCACTCTAAATACAGTATGTTGTTCCATTCACTCTAAATACAGTATGTTGTTCCATTCACTCTAAATACAGTATGTTGTTCCATTCACTCTAAATACAGTATGTTGTTCCATTCACTCTAAATACAGTATGTTGTTCCATTCACTCTAAATACAGTATGTTGTTCCATTCACTCTAAATACAGTATGTTGTTCCATTCACTCTAAATACAGTATGTTGTTCCATTCACTCTAAATACAGTATGTTGTTCCATTCACTCTAAATACAGTATGTTGTTCCATTCACTCTAAATACAGTATGTTGTTCCATTCAAATACTCTAAATACAGTATGTTGTTCCATTCACTCTAAATACAGTATGTTGTTCCATTCACTCTAAATACAGTATGTTGTTCCATCTAAATACAGTATGTTGTTCTAAAATACAGTATGTTGTTCCATTCACTCTAAATACAGTATGTTGTTCCATTCACTCTAAATACAGTATGTTGTTCCATCCACTCTAAATACAGTATGTTGTTCCATTCACTCTAAATACAGTATGTTGTTCCATCCACTCTAAATACAGTATGTTGTTCCATTCACTCTAAATACAGTATGTTGTTCCATTCAAATACTCTAAATACAGTATGTTGTTCCATTCCACTCTAAATACAGTATGTTCTTCCATTCACTCTAAATACAGTATGTTCCCATTCACTCTAAATACAGTATGTTCTTCCATTCACTCTAAATACAGTATGTTCTTCCATTCACTCTAAATACAGTATGTTCTTCCATTCACTCTAAATACAGTATGTTCTTCCATTCACTCTAAATACAGTATGTTCTTCCATTCACTCTAAATACAGTATGTTGTTCCATCCACTCTAAATACAGTATGTTCTTCCATCCACTCTAAATACAGTATGTTGTTCCATCCACTCTAAATACAGTATGTTCTTCCATTCACTCTAAATACAGTATGTTGTTCCATCCACTCTAAATACAGTATGTTGTTCCATCCACTCTAAATACAGTATGTTGTTCCATTCACTCTAAATACAGTATGTTGTTCCATTCACTCTAAATACAGTATGTTGTTCCATTCAAATACTCTAAATACAGTATGTTGTTCCATTCACTCTAAATACAGTATGTTGTTCCATTCACTCTAAATACAGTATGTTGTTCCATTCACTCTAAATACAGTATGTTGTTCCATTAACTCTAAATACAGTATGTTGTTCCATTCACTCTAAATACAGTATGTTGTTCCATTCACTCTAAATACAGTATGTTGTTCCATTCAAATACAGTATGTTGTAAATACAGTATGTTGTTCCATTCACTCTAAATACAGTATGTTGTTCCATTCACTCTAAATACAGTATGTTGTTCCATTCACTCTAAATACAGTATGTTGTTCCATTCACTCTAAATACAGTATGTTGTTCCATCCACTCTAAATACAGTATGTTGTTCCATTCACTCTAAATACAGTATGTTGTTCCATTCACTCTAAATACAGTATGTTGTTCCATTCACTCTAAATACAGTATGTTGTTCCATTCACTCTAAATACAGTATGTTGTTCCATTCAAATACAGTATGTTGTAAATACAGTATGTTGTTCCATTCACTCTAAATACAGTATGTTGTTCCATTCACTCTAAATACAGTATGTTGTTCCATTCACTCTAAATACAGTATGTTGTTCCATTCACTCTAAATACAGTATGTTGTTCCATTCACTCTAAATACAGTATGTTGTTCCATCCACTCTAAATACAGTATGTTGTTCCATTCACTCTAAATACAGTATGTTGTTCCATTCACTCTAAATACAGTATGTTGTTCCATCCACTCTAAATACAGTATGTTGTTCCATTCACTCTAAATACAGTATGTTGTTCCATTCACTCTAAATACAGTATGTTCTTCCATTCACTCTAAATACAGTATGTTCTTCCATTCACTCTAAATACAGTATGTTCTTCCATTCACTCTAAATACAGTATGTTCTTCCATTCACTCTAAATACAGTATGTTCTTCCATTCACTCTAAATACAGTATGTTCTTCCATTCACTCTAAATACAGTATGTTCTTCCATCCAAATACAGTCCAGTATGTTCTTCCATCCACTCTAAATACAGTATGTTGTTCATCCACTCTAAATACAGTATGTTCTTCCATTCACTCTAAATACAGTATGTTGTTCCATCCACTCTAAATACAGTATGTTGTTCCATCCACTCTAAATACAGTATGTTGTTCCATTCACTCTAAATACAGTATGTTGTTCCATCCACTCTAAATACAGTATGTTGTTCCATCCACTCTAAATACAGTATGTTCTTCCATTCACTCTAAATACAGTATGTTGTTCCATCCACTCTAAATACAGTATGTTGTTCCATTCACTCTAAATACAGTATGTTGTTCCATTCACTCTAAATACAGTATGTTGTTCCATTCACTCTAAATACAGTATGTTGTTCCATTCACTCTAAATACAGTATGTTGTTCCATTCACTCTAAATACAGTATGTTGTTCCATTAACTCTAAATACAGTATGTTGTTCCATTCACTCTAAATACAGTATGTTGTTCCATTCACTCTAAATACAGTATGTTGTTCCATTCACTCTAAATACAGTATGTTGTTCCATTCACTCTAAATACAGTATGTTGTTCCATTCACTCTAAATACAGTATGTTGTTCCATTCACTCTAAATACAGTATGTTGTTCCATTCACTCTAAATACAGTATGTTCTTCCATTCACTCTAAATACAGTATGTTGTTCCATCCAACTCACCAGTACTACTTTCTTCTGCAGGAAGCGGATGCTGACTCCGTAGACATTGACATACACCTCATCCAGGTAGGAGACCTTCCTGCTGCCACCACGACGGACGTTCTTCCCCCGCACCTGCAGCTCGACCAGTGAGCTGGGGAGGTCGTGACCCTGGGTCAGCGTGTAGGTGTAGGGGCCCTGGAAGTGGTGGGTGAGCCCATCGAACGTACGGTAGTGGGGGTCACCGTGGATATTGCACCTGTTGAACTCTGGAGAGGGGGTGGGAGGGAAAAGGGGAAGAGAAAGCTGTATGAGCAGGTAGAAACATTACAATCATACAGCAAAATAATATAGGCTGTTATAAGGCCAAGGTTTGTGTGAGTATTGAGTATTAGTATCTGTAATAGTATCTACTAGTACTACTAGTGGAATTAGAGGTAATATTGCCAATATTGGGAGTAGAATTGAGAGACTTACTCTCAGGTTTGCAGTAGAGTTCTCCATATTTGTCCAGAATGCAGACAGAATTGTCAGGACATTTAACGTCTGAGCAGGTTATGGAGCCTCCCAGGTTACAGGTACACTGGCCATCACAGTGGTCAGTCAACCACGAGTCACCCACCTGGAACACACACGTCAGGATTATGACTGACTGTTGATTCTAGGAGTGTGTCAGTAACAAAAACAATGATGATAAGATCTTTTGGCACTGTCCCCCCCCGCATTTTCCCCCAAAATGAATAAATTCTATCTTAAACTTTTAGTAGGCTTACTTGATGACGTATCAGCTATAGGTGAGGTAAGGTATAGGTAATATCAGACAGAGGTAATATCAGACAGAGGTAATATCAGACAGAGGTAATATCAGACAGAGGTAATATCAGACAGAGGTAATATCAGACAGAGGTAATATCAGACAGACGTAATATCAGACAGAGGTAATATCAGACAGAGGTAATATCAGACAGAGGTAATATCAGACAGACGTAATATCAGACAGAGGTAATATCAGACAGACGTAATATCAGACAGAGGTAATATCAGACAGAGTAATATCAGACAGACGTAATATCAGACAGACGTAATATCAGACAGAGGTAATATCAGACAGAGGTAATATCAGACAGAGGTAATATCAGACAGAGGTAATATCAGACAGAGGTAATATCAGACAGAGGTAATATCAGACAGAAATATCAGACAGACGTAATATCAGACAGACGTAATATCAGACAGAGGTAATATCAGACAGAGGTAACATCAGACAGAGGTAACATCAGACAGAGGTAATATCAGACAGAGGTAATATCAGACAGAGGTAATATCAGACAGACGTAATATCAGACAGAGGTAATATCAGACAGACGTAATATCAGACAGACGTAATATCAGACAGACATAATATCAGACAGAGGTAACATCAGACAGAGGTAACATCAGACAGAGGTAACATCAGACAGAGGTAATATCAGACAGAGGTAATATCAGACAGAGGTAATATCAGACAGACGTAATATCAGACAGAGGTAATATCAGACAGAGGTAATATCAGACAGAGGTAATATCAGACAGAGGTAATATCAGACAGAGGTAATATCAGACAGAGGTAACATCAGACAGAGGTAATATCAGACAGAGGTAATATCATCTGATGAGAGGAAGCCTGTGTGTGTGAGTGTGTGTGTGTGTGTGTTTGTGAGAGTGTGTGTGTGTGTGTACCAATCAGACTCACATCATGGTACTCTCCCACTCTGTCCACACAGCCACACTTGGCCAGAGGAACACACTGCACATCACTGAGGACAAACCCTGCGTCACACTGGCACCCCTCGACGCAGGTGGTAGAGGGCAGGTGGCAGAGCGTGGGGAACAGGTCAGAGCAGGTGGGGGGCAGGGGGCGTGCAGTCAGAGTAGTGGCTATTGGGGGCACGGCAGGGCTGGGAGAGTGAGAGGAGGGGGGAGAGAGAGGTTAGAAGACAACCAGAACACAACACATGACGTTGGTTCAATATATTCTTGTTACATAATATAGTGTATGGGATGATTTCACTCATTTTCTATCACTCTCTTCACCCTCTCTTTCTTACTTTCTTCATCCCTCTCATTTCCCTCCCCCTCTCTCTCCACCTCTCCTCCCTCTTCCCCTCTCTCTCAACCTCCCCTCTGTCCTCTCCTCCCTCTTCCCCTCTTCACTTACGACAGAATGTATTGTTCCTCCAGCTGATGGTGACCCCGGCTGACTGACAGGCTTGGGCATATGCTTCCACGTTATCACACAGTGTGGCCTGCATGCCGTCGTATTCACACATGTCATACACACAGTTGTCCAGGAAAGCCTCTGGGGACAGTAAAGAGTGGCAGGGCTTGAACTTGTCTCCGAGGACAACAGAAGAACACAGGGCTTCGTACTGGTTCTCTTCTTCTGTCGTGCAGTTGGGGTGGATGCTGGGACGCTCATCTGGCGAGCATCTGGAGGGATGAAGAGAGAGAGACAAATGGGTTAGATAGATGAAAGGAGAGAGGTATGTATTTAAGCAATAAGGCACAAGGGGGTGTGGTATATGGCCAATATACCATGGCTAAGGGCTGTTGTTAGGCACAATGCTGTCAGCCAATCAGCATTCAGGGCTCAAACCACACAGCCACACTGATTGGCTGACAGCCGTGGTATATCAGACCGTATAACATGGGGATGACAAAACATTTATTTTTACTGCAGTTTATAGCAGCAATAAGGCACCTCAGAGGTTTGTGGTACACGGCCAATATACCACTGCTAAGGGCTGTATCCAGAGACTCCACGTTGTGTCGTCCTTAACAACAGCCCTTAGCCGTGGTATATAGGCCAATATACCACGGGTAAGGGCTGTATCCAGAGACTCCACGTTGTGTCGTGCTTAACAACAGCCCTTAGCCGTGGTATATTGGCCAATATACCACGGCTAAGGGCTGTATCCAGAGACTCCACATTGTGTTGGAGCCCCCCCATCCACATCGATGGAACAGTAGTGGAGAGGGTAGCAAGTTTTAAGTTCCTCGGCATACACATCACAGACAAACTGAATTGGTCCACTCACACAGACAGCATCGTGAGGAAGGCGCAGCAGCGCCTCTTCAACCTCAGGAGGCTGAAGAAATTCGGCTTGTCACCAAAAGCACTCACAAACTTCTACAGATGCACAATCGAGAGCATCCTGGCGGGCTGTATCACCGCCTGGTATGGCAACTGCACCGCCCTCAACCGTAAGGCTCTCCAGAGGGTAGTGAGGTCTGCACAACGCATCACCGGGGCAAACTACCTGCCCTCCAGGACACCTACACCACCCGATGCTACAGGAAGGCCATAAAGATCATCAAGGACATCAACCACCCGAGCCACTGCCTGTTCACCCCGCTGTCATCCAGAAGGCGAGGTCAGTACAGGTGCATCAAAGCTGGGACCGAGAGACTGAAAAACAGCTTCTATCTCAAGGCCATCAGACTGTTAAACAGCCACCACTAACATTGAGTGGCTACTGCCAACACACTGTCAATGACACTGACTCTACTCCAGCCACTTTAATCATGGGAATTGATGGGAAATGATGTAAATATATCACTAGCCACTTTAAACAATGCTACCTTATATAATGTTACTTACCCTACATTATTCATCTCATATGCATACGTAGATACTGTACTCTATATCATCGACTGCATCCTTATGTAATACATGTATCACTAGCCACTTTAACTATGCCACTTGGTTTACATACTTATCTCATATGTATATACTGTACTCGATATCATCTACTGTATCTTGCCTATGCTGCTCTGTACCATCACTCATTCATATATCCTTATGTACATATTCTTTATCCCCTTACACTGTGTATAAGACAGTAGTTTTTTTGGAATTGTTAGTTAGATTACTTGTTCGTTATTACTGCATTGTCGGAACTAGAAGCACAAGCATTTCGCTACACTCGCAATAACATCTGCTAACCATGTGTATGTGACAAATAAAATTTGATTTGATTTGATTTGGTGTTGTGCTTAACAACAGCCCTTAGCCGTGGTATATTGGCCAATATACCACGGCTAAGGGCTGTATCCAGAGACTCCACGTTGTGTCGTGCTTAACAACAGCCCTTAGCCGTGGTATATTGGCCAAGTACATTTAAAAAAAAACATTGCAATACATTCACAACACATTAAGTGTGTGTCCTCAGGCCACTACTCCACTACCACACATCTACAACCGAAAATCCATGTGCTTGTGTGTGTATAGTGTGTATGTTATCGTGTGTGTGTGTGCATGTGTTTTTGTCTATGTTTGTGTTGCTTCACAGTTCCCGCTGTTCCAATAGGTGTATATTTATCTGTTTTTTAAATTAAATTTTACTGCTTGCATCAGTTACTTGATGTGGAATAGAGTTCCATGTATGTGGTAGAGAAAGGAAGGAGAGGATATCTACAGAGATGGATATCTGCATATCAGCAATGTGTGGGAAAGTGAGTTTGTTCTTGTATATGAATCATTTTCCTTCAGGTGTAGCACATGAATAAGGTCAGAGGTTAAAGGTCTAAGGTAAGAGGTCCAAGGTGCCTGACCCTGGGTCTGAGTCTCCCTCTGACTTCCAGCTGTTGCCCAGTTCCATCACGTCCTTGGCCGGCTTTCCATCTGGT
The DNA here is from genome assembly GCF_018296145.1 of Oncorhynchus tshawytscha. Classification (NCBI taxonomy): domain Eukaryota; kingdom Metazoa; phylum Chordata; class Actinopteri; order Salmoniformes; family Salmonidae; genus Oncorhynchus; species Oncorhynchus tshawytscha. The sequence goes on along the minus strand of NC_056438.1, from coordinate 14,029,733 downwards.
TTCAGGTTGTCATCAGACATGTTCATGTTGAAGTTACCACACATACCACACACCTGGTGAGATGTAGAGAGAGAGCGTGTGAGAGATAATGGAGAAGATTACCAGGACAGATTACCAGGACAGATTACCAGGACAGATTACCGGGACAGATTACCAGACAGATTACCAGGACAGATTACCAGGACAGATTACCAGGACAGATTCCGGGATAGATTGCTAGGACAGATTACCAGGACATGTACTCAGAGCATACGCTGACCAGCTGGCAAGTGTTTTCACCTACATTTTCAACCTCTTCCTGACCCAGACTGTAATACCTACATGTTTCAAGCAGACCACCATAGTCCCTGTGCCCAAGAACACCAAGGTAACCTGTCTAAATGACTAGCACTCACATCTGTAGCACTCATACCCCTGGTGTCCATGTCACTCCAGCTTCTACCCCCATTTGACTGCTGAACAGTTCATCACATGGCTGCCCAGACTATTAGCATTGACCCCTTTATTTTAATCTTATTTTTTTATCTTGCTCAGGCTCCATGTACAGTCATTGGACCACACACACTCACACATACTACACTGACACTCCAACACACACACACACACACACACACACACACACACACACACACACACACACACACACACACACACACACACACACACACACACACACACACACACACACACACACACACATACACACACACACACACACACGCGCATTCCTTCACACTCTTTACATATGCTGCTGCTACTCTCTGTTTATTATCTATACATAGTCACTTCACCCCTATCTACATGTACATATTACCTCGACTAAAACATACCCCTGCACATTGACTCTGTACCGCTACCCATAGCCTCGTTATTGTTATTTTATTGTGTTACTATTTTACTTTAGTTTATTTAGCACATTACTCACTTTTTAAAAACTCTGCGTTGTTGGTTAAAGGCTCGTAAGTAAGCATTTCACAGTATCATTTTGATCTGAAGATGTGCATATTTTGAGACAGCAAAGTACATGTTTGTGTGAAAGAAGCTTCTTATTTGACCATGATATTATATGTATCATCATCATACAGTAACATTATAATGTTTGGGTCCAGTTGGATGTACCTTGTTGAAGTACTCTCCAGGGACGATGATCTCCAGGTGATGGACTCCATCAAACTTCACCTTCAGGCCAAAGTTAGTGTCTAGTAGAATGTAGACACCACTACTCAAGACCCTGGCCCCGGCCACATCGATGGACAGAGGAGTACGCACCCTGTGCCCGTTCAACTGGAGAGAAGAGAGGGGGAGGGAGAAAGATAGAGAGGGGGAGGGAGACATAGAGGGGTGGGGGAGTGAAGGGAGAAGGAGGTTATTAGTGGTGATTAATAATACATTATAAGGATCTGGGTGATTGTTTATCAAACTAGACCATCACAGCTTCCATGGGCGGTTCAAGGGAGGGGCTTGCCGGTGCTGATGTCCTCACTAGAATAGGCAACCTCCATCAGCACCCCTAGAAACAATATTTTAGTACAGGCAAACCCCCTTGCCTCCCCTTTCTCCCTTGTCTCCAGTCTTCACTGTCTACCCCGTCTCCTGTCTCCCCTGCCTCCCTTGTTTCCCATCTCCACTGTCTCCTGTCTCCCCTGTCTCCTCTGTCTCCCCTAACTCCTCTGTCTCCCCTGTCTCCTCTGTCTCCCCTGTCTCCTCTCTCTCCCCTGTCTCCTCTGTCCCCCTTGTCTCCCGTCTCCCCTGTCTCCCCTGTCTCCCCTGTCTCCCCTGTCTCCTCTGCCTCCCCTGCCAGCTTCATAGAGAGGATAGTGATTGTTGACGATGAATAATGACCAATACTTACCATAACGGTGACTCTACTATCTGACTGAAACAATTTGACAAAGCAGAGAACTGCTGTACTTTCTGGGGAAATCTGATTCACAGCTAACAGTAATATATACTCCCCAAGGACTCCCTCAGTAATATATACTCCCCAAGGAGACCTATATCCATCCTGCCCTGCCTATCTAAGGTCTTCGAAAGCCAAGTCAACAAACAGGTCACTGACCATCTCGAATCCCACCGTACCTTCTCCGCTGTGCAATCTGGTTTCCGAGCCGGTCACGGGTGCACCTCAGCCACACTCAAGGTACTAAACGATATCATAACCGCCATCGATAAAAGACAGTACTGTGCAGCCGTCTTCATTGACCTTGCCAAGGCTTTGGACTCTGTCAATCACCATATTCTTATCGGCAGACTCAGTAGCCTCGGTTTTTCGGATGACTGCCTTGCCTGGTTCACCAATTACTTTGCAGACAGATTTCAGTGTGTCAAATCGGAGAGCATGCTGTCCGGTCCTCTGGCAGTCTCTATGGGGGTGCCACAGGGTTCAATTCTCGGGCCGACTCTTTTCTCTGTATATATCAATGATGTTGCTCTTGCTGCGGGCGATTCCCTGATCCACCTCTACGCAGACGACACCATTCTATATACTTTCGGCCCGTCATTGGACACTGTGCTATCTAACCTCCAAACAAGCTTCAATGCCATACAACACTCCTTCCGTGGCCTCCAACTGCTCTTAAACGCTAGTAAAACCAAATGCATGCTTTTCAACCGATCGCTGCCTGCACCCGCATGCCCGACTAGCATCACCACCCTGGATGGTTCCGACCTTGAATATGTGGACATCTATAAGTACCTAGGTGTCTGGCTAGACTGAAAACTCTCCTTCCAGACTCATATCAAACATCTCCAATCGAAAATCAAATCAAGAGTCGGCTTTCTATTCCGCAACAAAGCCTCCTTCACTCACGCCGCCAAGCTTACCCTAGTAAAACTGACTATCCTACCGATCCTCGACTTCGGCGATGTCATCTACAAAATGGCTTCCAACACTCTACTCAGCAAACTGGATGCAGTCTATCACAGTGCCATCCGTTTTGTCACTAAAGCACCTTATACCACCCACCACTGCGACCTGTATGCTCTAGTTGGCTGGCCCTCGTTACATATTCGTCGCCAGACCCACTGGCTCCAGGTCATCTACAAGTCCATGCTAGGTAAGTCCATGCTGCCTCATCTATCCATGCAGTTCACTCACTGGTCACGATGGCAACATCCATCCGTAGCACGCGCTCCAGCAGGTGTATCTCACTGATCATCCCTAAAGCCAACACCTCATTTGGCCGCCTTTCATTCCAGTACTCTGCTGCCTGTGACTGGAACGAATTGCAAAAATCGCTGAAGTTGGAGACTTTTATCTCCCTCACCAACTTCAAACATCAGCTATCTGAGCAGCTAACCGATCGCTGCTGCTGTACATAGTCTATTGGTAAATAGCCCACCCATTTTCACCTACCTCATCCCCATACTGTTTTTATTTATTTACTTTTCTGCTCTTTTGCACACCAATATCTCTACCTGTACATGACCATCTGATCATTTATCACTCCAGTGTTAATCTGCAAAATTGTAATTATTCGCCTACCTCCTCATGCCTTTTGCACACATTGTATATAGACTCCCCCCTTTGTTTTCTACTGTGTTATTGACTTGTTAATTGTTTATTCCATGTGTAACTCTGTGTTGTCTGCTCACACTGCTATGCTTTATCTTGGCCAGGTCGCAGTTGCAAATGAGAACTTGTTCTCAACTAGCCTACCTGGTTAAATAAAGGTGAAATAAAAATAAATAAAAATAAAAAGGACTCCCTCAGTAATATATACTCCCCAAGGACTCCCTCAGTACTATATACTCCCCAAGGACTCCCTCAGTAATATATACTCCCCAAGGACTCCCTCAGTAATATATACTCCCCAAGGACTCCCTCAGTAATATATACTCCCCAAGGACTCCCTCAGTAATATATCCTCCCCAAGGACTCCCTCAGTAATATATACTCCCCAAGGACTCCCTCAGTAATATATACTCCCCAAGGACTCCCTCAGTACTATATACTCCCCAAGGACTCCCTCAGTACTATATCCTCCCCAAGGACTCACTCTGTAATATATACTCCTCCCCAAGGACTCCCTCAGTAATATATACTCCCCAAGGACTCCCTCAGTAATATATACTCCCCAAGGACTCCCTCAGTACTATATACTCCCCAAGGACTCCCTCTGTAATATATACTCCCCAAGGACTCCCTCAGTAATATATCCTCCCCAAGGACCCCCTCAGTAATATATACTCCCCAAGGACTCCCTCAGTAATATATCCTCCCCAAGGACTCCCTCAGTAATATATACTCCCCAAGGACTCCCTCGGTAATATATACTCCTCCCCATGGACTCCCTCTGTAATATATACTCCCCAAGGACTCCCTCAGTAATATATCCTCCCCAAGGACTCCCTCAGTAATATATACTCCCCAAGGACTCCCTCGGTAATATATACTCCTCCCCAAGGACTCCCTCGGTAATATATACTCCCCAAGGACTCCCTCAGTACTATATACTCCCCAAGGACTCTCTCCCTCCATCTCACCAGAACTCTGCGGCTCTTCTGTAGCGTGACGTTGGCGTTGGGAAGGTAGACTGTAACAGAGTGCACGTAAGACGCCTCTGGTTGGCCGCGCTCCTCATTCTTCGCCACGATGGTGAACGGAGTTACCTTGGTGGAGTTACACACCTGACAGCGAGAGAGGGAGGGAAGGAAAGAGACAGATGGGGGGATGAATGGGGGGAGAGAGAGAGAGAGAGAGACGGGGATGGAGGGAGGGATGGAGGGAGATGTTAAAGGGAGGGAGGAGAGGATGACATTACTCACCTCTACCAGGGTGTAGGTACAGGTACCCATAAAGGTGTGCATGACAGCGTCGAAGGTGTAGTAGTGAGGATCTCCAGACACATGACACACAGCCAAACCTATAGAAAGGACAGAGATAGTGAATTCACAGCCAAACCTATAGAAAGGACAGAGATAGTGAATTCACAGCCAAACCTATAGAAAGGACAGAGATAGTGAATTCACAGCCAAACCTATAGAAAGGATAGAGATAGTGAATTCACAGCCAAACCTATGGAAAGGACAGAGATAGTGAATTCACAAAGTGTTGCTGAGTTTGATGGGCTAAAAACTATCAATTATATTTTTTTGTCCCAGTAACATTTGTGAAATATAGAACAAAGACAACTGAGCCTGATAATAGTGACATGATATTTGAAGGATGTTAAAGGTCTACAGTGGGTGTAGTATTTACCTGTTGAGAAACATCCCAGCTCTCCCTCCAACACCTTACACTCCTGGGCGGGGCTACACTGCCACGGCTCACAGGTCATGTTGTTGCCACGGTTACACCTACAACGCTCCGAACAGTCCAGCTCAGTGAACCAACTGTCTCCCACCTAGGACATGCACAGACATACACATCGCCTCAACAATATGAGCTAGCCTTAAACATAGTCTACCAAATGTAGAGTGCAAAAAACTAAGCTGTGCTTTTGAAACAGAGGCTCAAACTTAAACTATTTCAAACGGTTTATGAGATGACTTGAACTCTAGTTTATGTTATTCCAACGAGTTCCAGGCATCGTATTGACTTCTGTGTAAGCAACGATAAAACAGTGACTCTCTTGCTTACCGGTCTATAGTTGTTATCCTCGTCGGTGCAGCCACACTGGCTGGGTGGGACACACTTGTCTCCGCTGAGGAGCAGTCCGAGGTCACACACACACCCCTCTACACAGGGCTGGTTACAGGTGGAGTTGAAAGTAGGGTTCTGACAGCTGGTGGGACAGGCGCTACCACAGGGCTCGTAGTGGCTGCCTGGGAGACACTTCAGAGCTGGGGGAGAGATGGAGGACATGTTGGTTCATCTCAATAAAGGGGGAGGGGGGTACGGTAACATAGAGTTAGAGCATGTTACAGATACAGTAACATAGAGTTAGGGTATGTTACAGATACAGTAACATACAGATACGGTAACATACAGATACAGTAGCATAGAGTTAGAGCATGTTACAGATACAGTAACATACAGATATGGTAACATACAGATACAGTAACATACAGATACGGTAACATACAGATACAGTAACATAGAGTTAGAGCATGTTACAGATACAGTAACATACAGATATGGTAACATACAGATACAGTAACATACAGATACGGTAACATACAGATACAGTAGCATAGAGTTAGAGCATGTTACAGATACAGTAACATACAGATACGGTAACATACAGATACAGTAACATACAGATACAGTAACATAGAGTTAGAGTATGTTACAGATACAGTAACATACAGATACGGTAACATACAGATACAGTAACATAGAGTTAGAGTATGTTACAGATACAGTAACATACAGATACGGTAACATACAGATACGGTAACATACAGATACAGTAACATACAGATACAGTATGTTACAGATACGGTAACATACAGATACAGTAACATAGAGTTAGAGTATGTTACAGATACAGTAACATACAGATACGGTAACATACAGATACGGTAACATACAGATACGGTAACATAGAGTTAGAGTATGTTACAGATACGGTAACATACAGATACAGTAACATAGAGTTAGAGTATGTTACAGATACGGTAACATACAGATACAGTAACATAGAGTTAGAGCATGTTACAGATACAGTAACATAGAGTTAGAGTATGTTACAGATACAGTAACATACAGATACGGTAACATACAGATACAGTAACATAGAGTTAGAGTATGTTACAGATACAGTAACATACAGATACGGTAACATACAGATACGGTAACATACAGATACGGTAACATACAGATACGGTAACATACAGATACGGTAACATACAGATACAGTAACATACAGATACAGTAACATACAGATACGGTAACATACAGATACAGTAACATAGAGTTAGAGTATGTTACAGATACAGTAACATACAGATACGGTAACATACAGATACGGTAACATACAGATACGGTAACATAGAGTTAGAGTATGTTACAGATACGGTAACATACAGATACAGTAACATAGAGATAGAGTAACATACAGATACGGTAACATACAGATACAGTAACATAGAGTTAGAGCATACAGATACAGTAACATACAGATACGAACATACAGATACAGTAACATACAGATACGGTAACATACAGATACGGTAACATACAGATACGGTAACATACAGATACGGTAACATACAGATACAGTAACATACAGATACGGTAACATACAGATACAGTAACATACAGATACGGTAACATACAGATACAGTAACATAGAGTTAGAGTATGTTACAGATACGGTAACATACAGATACAGTAACATAGAGTTAGAGTATGTTACAGATACGGTAACATACAGATACAGTAACATAGAGTTAGAGTATGTTACAGATACAGTAACATACAGATACAGTAACATAGAGTTAGAGTATGTTACAGATACAGTAACATACAGATACGGTAACATACAGATACAGTAACATAGAGTTAGAGTATGTTACAGATACGGTAACATACAGATACAGTAACATAGAGTTAGAGTATGTTACAGATACAGTAACATACAGATACAGTAACATACAGATACGGTAACATACAGATACGGTAACATACAGATACAGTAACATAGAGATAGAGTAACATACAGATACGGTAACATACAGATACAGTAACATAGAGTTAGAGCATGTTACAGATACAGTAACATACAGATACGGTAACATACAGATACGTAACATACAGATACAGTAACATACAGATACGGTAACATACAGATACAGTAACATACAGATACGGTAACATACAGATACAGTAACATAGAGTACAGTAACATACAGATACAGTAACATACAGATACAGTAACATACAGATACAGTAACATACAGATACGGTAACATACAGATACAATAACATAGAGGTAGAGTATGTTACAGATACGGTAACATACAGATACAGTAACATAGAGTTAGAGTATGTTACAGATACAGTAACATACAGATACGGTAACATACAGATACAGTAACATACAGATACGGTAACATACAGATACAGTAACATACAGATACAGTAACATAGAGTTAGGGTATGTTACAGATACAGTAACATAGAGTTAGAGCATGTTACAGATACAGTAACATAGAGTTAGGGTATGTTACAGATACAGTAACATACAGATACGGTAACATACAGATACAGTAACATAGAGTTAGAGTATGTTACAGATACGGTAACATACAGATACAGTAACATAGAGTTAGAGTATGTTACAGATACAGTAACATACAGATACGGTAACATACAGATACAGTAACATAGAGTTAGAGTATGTTACAGATACGGTAACATACAGATACAGTAACATAGAGTTAGAGCATGTTACAGATACAGTAACATACAGATACAGTAACATAGAGTTAGAGTATGTTACAGATACGGTAACATACAGATACAGTAACATAGAGTTAGAGTATGTTACAGATACAGTAACATACAGATACGGTAACATACAGATACAGTAACATAGAGTTAGAGTATGTTACAGATACGGTAACATACAGATACAGTAACATAGAGTTAGAGTATGTTACAGATACAGTAACATACAGATACAGTAACATAGAGTTAGAGTATGTTACAGATACGGTAACATACAGATACAGTAACATAGAGTTAGAGTATGTTACAGATACAGTAACATACAGATACAGTAACATAGAGTTAGAGTATGTTACAGATACAGTAACATACAGATATGGTAACATACAGATACAGTAACATACAGATACGGTAACATACAGGTACAGTATGTTACAGTATATTGACAGGTTTCTTAGTAGATGCACGGCCTAGTGTTTTACATAGAGAACACGCAGGTGTGTGTGTGTGTGTGTGTGTGTGTGACTTACGACAGGTGTGTGTGTGACTTACGACAGGTGTGTATGTGTGTGACTTACGACAGAAGGTGTTGTTCCTCCATGCGATAGGTACTCCAGCCAAGGCACACAGGTCAGCGTAACTCTCTATAGCCTGGCACAGAGCCACCGTCTCTCCTCCTGTAGCACACTGGTCATACACACAGTTCTCCTGGTAGATGTTGGGGGGAACCACCGCGTGGCACGGCTTGAAGATACCTGGGACAACCATGGAGAATGATTGGTGATAAACGGTTTTAGTGAAGGGGGAGACTGAAATATACATTCCAAGTTGTGTGTAGTATATTTTATGTAACCCTTTTGGTGAAAAAAAATATGTTTGAGCATAGGATTTAGTTTAGACAGTGTGTTCATTCAGTGCATTTGGAGTATAAAGACCCCTTGACTTTTCCCACATTTTGTTACGTTACAGCCTTATTCTAAAATATATTAAATAAATACATTTCCTCATTGATCTACACAGAAAACTCCATTATGACAAAGCGAAAATAGGTTTTAAGAATTGTTGTCCATTTATTTAAAAAACTAACAGAAATACCTTATTTAAATAAGTATTCAGACCCTTTGCTATGAGACTCAAAATTGAGCTCAGGTTCATCCTTTTTCCATTGATCATGTTAGAGATGTTTCTACAACTTGATTGGAGTTCAACTGTGGTAAATTCCATTGACTGGACATGATTTGGAAAGGCACACCTGTCTATGTAAGGTCCCACAAAGTCAGAGCAAAAACCAGGCCATGAGGAATTGTCTGTAGAGCCCCGTCACAGGATTGTGTCGAGGCACAGATCTGGGGAAGGGTACCAAAAAATGTCTGCAGCATTGAAGGTCCCCAAGAACACAGTGGCCTCCTCATCTTTAAATGGAAGAAGTTTGGAACCACCAAGACTCTTCCTAGAGCTGGCCGCCCAGCCAAACTGAGCAATTGGGGGAGAAGGGCCTTGGTCAGGGAGGTGAGTAAGAACCCGATGGTCACTCTGACAGAACTCTAGAGTTCCTCTGTGGAGATAGGAGAACTTTCCAGAGGGACTTTTTCTGCAGTACTCCACCAATCAGGCCTTTATGGTAGAGTGGCCAGACGGAAGCCACTCCTCAGTAAAAGGCACATGACAGCACGCTTGGAGTTTGCCAAAAGGCACCGAAAGGACTCTCAGACCATGAGAAACAAGATTCTCTGGTCTGATGAAACCAAGATTGAACTCTTTGGCCTGATTGCCAAGCATCACATCTGGAGGAAACCTAGCACCATCCCTACGGTGAAGCATGGTGGAGGCAGCATCATGCTGTGGGGATGTTTTTCAGTGACAGGGACTAGAAGACTAGTCAGGATCGAGGGAAAGATGAACGGAGCAAAGTACAGAGAGATCCTTGATGAAAACCTGCTCCAGAGAGCTCAGGACCTCAGACTGGGGCGAAGGTTCACCTTCCAACAGAACAACGACCCTAAGCACACAGCCAAGACAATGCAGGACATGCTTCGGGACAAGTCTCTGAATGTCCTTGAGTGGCCCAGCCAGAGCCTGGACTTGAACCCGATCAAACATCTCTGGAGACACCTGAAAATAGCTGTGCAGCGACGCTCCCCATCCAACCTGACAGAGCTTGAGAGGATGCAGAGAAGAATGGGAGAAACTCCCCAAATACAGGTGTGTCAAGCTTATAGTGTCATACCCAAGAAGACTCAAGGCTGTAATCGCTGCTAATGGTGCTTGAACAAATTGCTGAGTAGGGGGTCTGAATACTTTTGTAAATGTAACATTTCCGTTTTTTATTTGTAATACATTTGTAAAAATGTCTAAAAACCTGTTTTTTCTTTATCATTATGGGTTATTGTGTGTAGATTGATGAGAGGGAAAAAACTATTTAATCCATTTTAGAATAAGGCTGTAACGCAACAAAATGTGAAAAAGTTCAAGGGGTCTGAATACTTTCCGAATGCACTGTGTGTGTGTGTGTGTGTGAGTGTGTGTGTGTATGTGTGTGTATGTGTATGTGTATGTGTGTGTGTGTGTGTGTGTGTGTGTGTGTGTGTCTCACCGATAGGGTCACTGATCATCCCACAGCTGGTAGGTTTCACAGCCTCTGCCTCCACCTTGGGATCACACTCCTCCTCTCCTCCACCGTGGGTGCAGCTGACAGGGACAGAGGGATGGAGGGATTAAAGAAAGGGACAAACGTCAAAGACGTCACTGTCGAGGAGTGAAATTAAATCTCCATGGAGACAGACCTGTAGTAGGTCACGTTTGATACAAAACACTGGAATCCAGTCTGGCTCTGGTATTCAAGGTCAGACTATAGGTACTTCCAGAAAAATACAAGATGAATAAAACCATTCAATTCATGAATGCAAAAGAAATGGAAACAGGAGACTCACTCGGGGCGGTCGTCGGGTACCTGCCAGCTCTCTCCCAGTTCGTTGGTGTTGACGGCTGGTTTACCATCTGGCTTGATGTTGTCATCACCAGGTTGGTCATTGAAGTTTCCTATTAGATAGACAATCACCAAATAATTACAGAATCCCTATCTAGTCAATTAGGATGTTTTGTATCATTATTTTCTCATCCCAAGGGCGTGTATGGTGTACTACTGCAGGTTTCCCTGTCTGTCAATATTGATTATCTGTTGATGAACCCTTCTTACCACAAAGTCCACAGAGCAGTTGGTTGTAGAAGGAGGGCAGAGTGACGTCAGCGTGGTGGTTACCATCGAACCTCACCCGCAGGCCAAAGGTCGTCTCCAACACAACGAACTTCCCGCTCAGGTAGACCTTCACCCCATTGGTCAGAGTCACGGGAGGGGTCACCAGGGTACCGTTGACCTGGGAGAGGGGCAGAGAGCAACCAGTTTGATTAAACGTCTTGACGCTAAAAGCTGACGATACAGTGCAGCGTTGAATATTATTTTTGATATATTTCGGTTTTCTTTACTGGTGAAAGGCATAACCACCTTCCATCTTCTACACGGCAAAGCCTTTTTCTGACACTTTGGCAGCATAATTCATATATAAATAAATAATATAAATAAACTAAAATGTGGGAAATGTAACATTTGTGATGAAGTCAAACTGTAGCGCTAATCTACCCATAATCCTCCTCACCTGTATTTTGCGTCCCTTTCCCAAGATGACAGTCATCCCGGAGACCTTGACCATGACGGCTCGGACGTACGACACCTTCTTGTTGCTGCCTCGGTGCTCGTTCTGCGTGTCGACGGTGAAGTATGGCAAGCCGGAGGACTCATTGCACGGCTTGGTGAGAGTGTAGGAACAGGAACCCATGAAGTTATGCACCTTTTTATCGAAAGAGGTGTAGTGAGGGTCGCCCTGTACAGTGCAGATACCTGTTTCTGTGGGTAGAGGGAGGAGAGATGGAGGGTAGAGTTTAGTTATAGTTTATCATATTGAATTAATTTATGGTTGTGATGTTGTTAAATGTGTTGTAATTCATGTGTGTTGTAATTAATGCGTGTTGTAATTCATGTGTGTTGTAATTCATGCGTGTTGTAATTCATGTGTGCTGTAATTCATGCGTGTTGTAATTCATGCGTGTTGTAATTCATGCGTGTTGTAATTCATGCGTGTTGTAATTCATGCGTGTAGTAATTCATGCGTGTTGTAATTCATGCGTGTTGTAATTCATGCGTGTTGTAATTCATGCGTGTTGTAATTCATGCGTGTTGTAATTCATGTGTGTTGTAATTCATGCGTGTTGTAATTCATGTGTGCTGTAATTCATGCGTGTTGTAATTCATGCGTGTTGTAATTCATGTAATTCATGCGTGTGTAATTCATGTAAATTCATGCGTGTTGTAATTCATGCGTGTTGTAATTCATGCGTGTTGTAATTCATGTGTGTTGTAATTCATGTGTTGTAATTCATGCGTGTTGCTAATTCATGCGTGTTGTAATTCATGCGTGTTGTAATTCATGCGTGTTGTAATTCATGCGTGTTGTAATTCATGCGTGTTGTAATTCATGCGTGTTGTAATTCATGCGTGTTGTAATTCATGCGTGTTGTAATTCATGCGTGTTGTAATTCATGCGTGTTGTAATTCATGTGTGTTGTAAATCATGTGTGTTGTAATTCATGCGTGTTGTAATTCATGCGTGTTGTAATTCATATAACTGTATAGTACCCAGTGGGTAACATCCTAACTCCCCATCCTGCAGGCCGCAGCTCTCTGCCGGGGTACAGGTGGTGTTGTGACACTGTAGCACCCCTCCACCCAGACACACACACTTCTCCTTACAGCCCTCCAGGTACCAGGCGTCCCCCACCTGAAACACACACATCATGGTGAGTCTACAGTTCAGTACTACTGTCTTTTATTTTCATTCAGATGATTTAACATGAGTGTTCAATGCAACGTAGTTCAATTTCTACTTGTATCAGGGACTGATGAAGTTATTATGAAAGCTTGATGCTCAATACGAAACATAAAACCAAGTTAAGTATATATTCATTGTTTTATCCTTTATTTAACCAGAGGTCACATTGAGATTTGACATTATTAAACCGTATTAAACATTCACTAAGGTGAAACACAGGAGTGTTACTCACAGGATGGTAGTCTCCAGAGGAGTTGACACAGCCACAGTCTTTAACAGGAACACACTTGTCGTCACTGAGGATAAAGCCACGGTTACACTCACACCCCTCCACACACACCCCGGAGCAACCAGGGGGGCCGCTGACACCCAGACATGTCTCTGGACAGGAGCTCACACACATGGAGTAAGAACTGTTGGGAGGACAGGCCAGAGCTATAGAGGTAGAGGAGAGAGAGCAGGAACAGGTCAGTACAGGAAGGTCTTCTGAATCATAAAGTACCTAACAGCTCCAAACATGATCAGGAGTGACTGTAATATTGGGATTGATTGACAAACATATTTGCACTGCAACTGTGTAACTTTGGCCTGTGTGCCAGCCTGATAAATAAAATCCTGCTTCTCCTATGGAAAAGCTGCAGCAGACTCCGAAGGTAGTTGGACGGTGTGACCTGCCAAGTCATTTCCAATCAGTGCAGCGAAGGGGAGGAGACGATGACATGATCGTTTTTAAAGACGCACTAGTTTTTTAAACTTTTGCTGTTGAAAAGAAATATCCCAAGTATAAATACAGTGATGCACACACACTTAAAGGGGCATTCTGCAGTTGCTACATACCTTTCTTTGATAAATGAATGATATTTACCCATTGATTCTTGAAGAATATAACTTAGAAATAAATGCACCATGAGCTTAGTCGTACCCCATCAGAACCCCAAATATAAACGTGTTTTACTCCAATGTTTGTAAACAAAGAAAATGTAAATAAACAACACTATATAGCCTCAAACCATGGTTAAAACTATAATTCAAGTCTTGTATCCACAACACATTTCTCCAACCCCATCCTTCAGCTATTTACCGAACCAGGCGCGGGGAAGCCGCTTCGTTATTGTTTCAACCGCTGATTGCTGCTTTAAGGGTAAAACAAGATATTCTGAGCAAAAAGTGTTTTTTTGAGACACACCTGCAAACTTCTAGAGTTGGCCATTCTGCTGGGTCTACTCTGATGTCATCCCCCCCCCCGGTTGAGGAGTGTTAGAGAACAAAAGAGGAAAGCCCCCACTTGTGATGTCATGACTTACCTGGATCACCTATTGAGATGTGCCTTTTGTTAAGTAAATCAGGTGTTAAATGAGGTGAAAAGAGACTGGAGTGCATCTTTAAGCAACTGAGACAGAGCCTCTGAGTGCATTGGATCTCAGTCTATGGTGTCTGTGGTGTCTACAGTGTGAGACAGAAATCAGCAGAAGTCTGGCTGTCTCCAGGGGTGGACCTTGACCTCTGAACCTCCCCGATTCACTCCCATTGTGACTAAATGTCTGTGATGTCTACATATGAGACTCACGGCAGAAATCTGGCTCCCTCCAGGGGTGGACCTTGATCCCTGCGCTCAGGCAGGCGTCGGTATACACCTGAAGCTGGTCACACAGCATCTGCTGTTGGCCCACGAAGCGACACATGTCATACACACAGCTCTGGAAGAACGGACTAGGGTCCACCGACGCTATGCACTCCCTGTTGGGGGCGGAGGGGGGGGGGATAAAATGCAGAGAAAGTAATGGAATGAGTGAAATGTGTGAGGAAGACAGGGGGATTTGAGAAAGAAAGAAAGACAGAAAGAAAGGAAAGAGAGTGGAGGGAGGGAGCATCAAAGAGAAAAGTCAAAACACCGATATATATAAGCTTCACTCCAAAATTCTGTATATCCATTTTCAGAGTGACTTATAGTAAGTGCCTTCATCTTAAGATAGCTATGTGAGATAACCACATATCACAGTCAAATATACAGCATACGAGCATTACATTCCAGCTTAACAATGGATATGTAGCGTTTTGCAAAAAAACACATTTTCATATACATCTAAAATCTATTTATAAAAAATCTGAGAACAGTAATACTTTACACACACATGAAGGTACCCATAAGCAATCATTTCTGATGATTGTGAAAGATTTGTGAAAATGTTTTAAAAGAAATTGTGAATATAACGATTTGGAATGAAACTCATCAAGTATATTTTCACATATATAGCCCAAAACTTGAAATTAAATTAATTAAATCTGCACTATTTTCAAATAAGCATTCATTTGTGATGAAAAAATACAAATGTGAAAAGTTGGTGGATATAGCATTTTGGACATAAACGCTTCTTATACAACTTTAAATCACTTTCTCTATACATACTATATGGGGTGAGTACTGAGTTAATATTCTGTATGAATGATTTTTCATGTCAAATCATCAGTTAATCCCTTATGGGATTAATTGACACATAAACAAACATTAGAATAATTCAGAGTTGTTAGTGTTCTTGCTCACCTGAAGGGTCCTTTGGTGTCGGTTAATTTCCCACAGTTCTCAGGTTTGGAAACCTCTGCCTCTAGTGAGGGATCACAGTGTGGATCTGGGTCGGTGTCGGGTTTGCATCTGTGGAAAACACAATGTTAGTAAACAATTAAAAAAATGGAAAGACAATAACATTTTATAATATAATGCACAATACACTTATTACTACCCCTTAAAGTGTACACTAAGTTCCCAAACTGTTGCATATTACAAGTGTACACTAAGTTCCCAAACTATTTCTACTACATACATTAATGGGCAGAAATATTCCCAAAGAAAGTTCCCTCATAATTCCCACTCACGTGACATCCTCATCTTCCTCGGTCTTCCAGCTGTTTCCAAAGTCCTTGGAGGTGGTGACCTGGGATCCGTCCGGCTTGGTGAAGTCGTTGTTAGGGTTACCGTCGTAGTCGCCGCACAGACCACACATCTTGTCAGAGTAGGAGCTGTATAGACCAAGACACACGACACAGTAGATTAGATACACAGCACAGTGGATTAGTTCAAAGGTCAAGATACAAAGACATAAAACCAGTGGATTGCTAGAGAGATCATACTACAAAGATCATAATACCAAGATACACAACAACCAGCAGATTACTACAAAGATCAGAACAGAACAGAAATGGTTCTAAATTCTATATGAATAATATTAAATCATTAAGTCATGATGATAAATAATTTGCAATAGTATTGATACATTTATCACATAGATATGGCACAAAAGTAGTACACTATAAAAATAATAGGGTGTAATTTGTTTGAGATCGGCCTTGTGGAAAAAGGAAGACACTAGATTCTAATTCCTGTGCCCACTTCTTGTGTCTGTGCGTACCTGGGCACTGAGATCTGGGCGTAGTGGTTTCCGTCCCAGCGCACCTTGAGGCCGAACGGAGTCTGCAGCGTGACGTACTGACCCGCCAGCGATAGAGAGATGAGCGAAGAGGGGGAGTGAGGGAGGGACACTCGCTTTCCATTCACCTGTCGAGAGAGAGAGAGAGAGAGAGAGAGAGAGAGAGAGAGAGAGAGAGAGAGTCACAGACAGAGGATTTTGATGTTTGAGCTCTGTTAAGGATAAGACAGACATAATTCTAGGAAAGAAAACAAAGTAGAGGTGAAGATGAGGTCTCACTGAAAGACAGATTTAAAGGGTTACTGGTAAAAGAGACGACGATGATGATGATGATGATGATGATGACGATGACGGAGGGAGGGAGGGAGAGAATAGATAAAAAGAGACAATGAAAGAGAGAGAAAGAGAGATAAAAGGTGTATTACAAAGAGGGGAAGAAAAAGGCTTTGGGTGAATCATCATGGTGTAATATTGTTGATCCTTATCTTAAGGGAGAGATGGAGAACAAGAAAGAGATAACAGAGTGATACCACCACATCTGTGACGTGGAATGTGAAGGACATAAACATGTATGAGAAAGTGTTATTACCGTTAATAACATAGAATTATGACACTTACACAGTTTTACATGCATAGGATTACATGTAAATTATGGGCTGGGTTAAATACATAAAGAGCTGTATAAATTCATTGGGTTGACTGATTGATTGACTGATAGATTAATGGATGAATTGATTCATTCATGGATGGATGGATGTATTAACATGTACCAGAGTCTTCCTGCTCTTCATTAGTGTGACAGTGATTCCATCGACAGTGACGTAGAGCTTTTTCAGGTAGGACACTCCAGCCAGACCACGCTCCTCGTTCTTACCCTCCACAGAGAACCAGGGACCTAGAACACATACAGCAGAACACAAGTAGAACCACAGGGCTTAGAACACAGCAGGACCTAGAGTTAGAACTACAGAACCAAGAACCCAGAGCCCCGAGTTAGAACTACATAATCCAGAGCCCAGAGTTAGAACTACAGAACCTAGAACTCAGTTAGAACTACAGAACCCAGAACCCAGAGTTAGAACTACAGAACCTAGAATCCAGAGCCCAGAGTTAGAACTGCACAACCCAGAGCGCAGAGTTAGAACTACACAACACAGAGCGCTGTTAGAGCTACAGAACCCAGAGCCCAGAGTTAGAACTACAGAACCTAGAACCCAGAGCCCAGAGTTAGAACTACACAACCCAGAGAGCAGAGTTAGAACTACACAACCCAGAGTACTGTTAGAACTACAGAACCTAGAACCCAGAGTTAGAACTACAGAACCTAGAACCCAGAGCCCAGAGTTAGAACTACACAACCCAGAGTGCAGAATTAGAGCTACAGAACTCAGACCCCAGAGTTAGAACTACAGAATCTAGAACCCAGAGCCCAGAGTTATAACTACAGAACCTAGAACCCAGAGTTAGAACTACAGAACCTAGAAACCAGGGTTATAACTACAGAACCTAGAACCCAGAGTTAGAACTAAAGAACCTAGAAACCAGAGTTATAACTACAGAACCTAGAACCCAGAGTTAGAACTACATAACCGAGCACCCAGAGTTTGAACTATAGAACCTACAATCCAGAGTTAGAACTACAGAACCCAGAGATAGAACTACATAACCCAGAACCCAGAGTTAGAACTGTTACCTGTGTTGTTCTTGCAGGTCCTGGCCAGGGTGTAGGTGCAGGTCCCCATGAAGCTGTAGAACCTATCATCAAATGTATTGTAGTGGGGGTCTCCAGAGATCACACAGTCCTGGGAACCTGGGGTAGAGGGGACAGAGGGAGAAATCATGGACTATAAGCAGGAGATAGAATAACAGTAGCCTGTATTAAAGATGACAGATATTCCAGTCCTGAGAGCCTGGAGAACAGATATGAGATATGATATGTTATAATAGAAGTACAGTAAGTATACAAGCAGATTATCTTGTCATGGCCTGATGCAAAGAAAGATCAAGAAATGTTGGATACCTTTAGTACAGGCCCTATGTTCCTCCAGCAACCAAGATAATAACTTTAGTACAGGCCCTATGTTCCTCCAGCAACCAAGATAATAACTTTAGTACAGGCCCTATGTTCCTCCAGCAACCAAGATAATAACTTTAGTACAGGCCCTATGTTCCTCCAGCAACCAATATAATAACTTTAGTACAGGCCCTATGTTCCTCCAGCAACCAAGATAATAACTTTAGTACAGGCCCTATGTTCCTCCAGCAACCAAGATAATAACTTTTCCTCCAGTACAGGCCCTATGTTCCTCCAGCAACCAAGATAATAACTTTAGTACAGGCCCTATGTTCCTCCAGAAACCAAGATAATAACTTTAGTACAGGCCCTATGTTCCTCCAGAAACCAAGATAATAACTTTAGTACAGGCCCTATGTTCCTCCAGAAACCAAGATAATAACTTTAGTACAGGCCCTATGTTCCTCCAGGAACCAAGAGGATAAAGAAAGTAAATATACAAGAACATCATAAACATATTTATTTTGCAAGTATATTGTTTATGTCAGGGGACTTACTTGTAGGGTAGCAGTCCATCTCTCCTCCCTGGACCTTACACTCGTGCATTGGAGGGCAATCAGAGGGATTGCAGGTGACGAAGGGAGCGTTACAATAACATTTCAGCTTACAGTCCTCCAGGTACCACTCCTCACCAGGCTGGAGGGAGGGAGGGAAGGAGGAGAGATGGAGGGAGAGACAATAGTTCATCAGTGGTTGGTTGCAGGTTGGTTACATACACGTCACACACACAAAGTCCATCACCCGACACACAACACACTCACCTCATAGTACTGTCCGTTGGTGCCTTTGCAGCCACAGGAGTTCTCTTTGACACACTTCCCAGCGCTGAGGACGTAACCAGGGTCACACACACAGCCCTCTGAACAGGGAGCATCACACCCTGTGGAGGGTCTGGAGGCACAGCTGGGCTGGCAAGGGGCGGCACAGGGCACGTACTGACTGTTGGGGGGGCATGTCAGAGCTGGAGAGAAGGAGGGAAGAGGAGACATTAGGAGATAGGTCTACTTTAAAACATGACTGTCTCTTAATAATGACGTTGTTGATTATACGGAACAGTACTGTTAGAGTGTATTGTTTGGTCTTTGATGTGCTAATAACAGCAGGGTCTTTGGTGAGTGAATGAATCATTATTATTATATTAATCACTGCAATTTCCATCTTCATCATCAATATCCGTCTCTTCCTTGTTATTATTATGTATAACATGTATCTGTAGCAGGGTTGGGGTCCATTTCAATTCCAGTCAATTCAGGAAGTACTTTAAAATACCAATTCCAATTCTCTTTAATGCTTTTCAGTGAGGGAAAACTTGGAATGAGAATTTGGTTTACTTTCTGAAATGACTGGAATGAAATGGAATTGACCCCAACACTGATCTGTACTCACGGCAGAAGGTGCTGTTCCTCCAGGTTCCGATGGTGACTCCTCGGTCCTGACAGTCGTTGACGTACGACTCGATGGACTCACACAGGATGGGTTGAGCACCATCCAGCTCGCACAGGTCAAACAGACAGTCCTTGAAGAAACTCTGAAATAGACACACATAAACATATGCGTGTCTTCGACTTGCACCAAAGCTTGGAGGTTTGGTTACTTAAGTGACAAAGTTGTTTGAATTGAATATAATTAAGAGTGTTTAAACATTTATGCACTAAATATGTCTATATATTTACAAAATGTTTTTCTTGGGTGTGAGATTTTACACATTAAACAAACTTTTGTTGAATCTTAAAGACAAAATATGATATGACCCTATATACCGTACATTACAGTAATATCTCACATTAGGTAAGACACTATACACCACACATTACGGTAGTTACTCACATTGGGGTTGACCTTGGGGTGACAGACAGCGAACGGTCCGTTCTTGTCCAGTAGCATGCCGCAGTAGCCAGAGCTCTCATACCTGTCCAGTTGATCATCAGTACAGCCTGGGATGGTGGTGTTGGGCTTCTTGTTACAACTGGAGTCAGAGACAGGGTGAATCAGTCATATGTGTGTGTGTGTGTGTGTGTGTGTGTGTGTGTGTGTGTAACTGGTGGTATGACTCACTTGGGATCTGTGACCCAGCTGTGTCCAAAGTCATTGGGGTTGGTGGTCAGAGAACCGTCGGGTTTCCTGAAGTCATCATTGGAGTTTCCGTTGTAGTCTCCACACAGTCCACACAGCTTGTCCTTATAGCTAAATACAGAGGAGCAAATAGACCGATGAGTCAAGCATTTTTTCAAGAATATTAATGACAAAATTATAAAATAAAAATATTACAATGTGAGAACTTTCTACTTGGTTTTTATTGTACGTTGTGTTTATATGGTTATTTTAATGGTATATCATGTCGGGGTCACCAAAACTGTAGGAGAGAAACCAAGCTGCATAGACCCCATTTTCGGTCTCTCTCTCTCTGTATGTGTGTGTGTGTGTGTGTGTGTGTTCTCTTCAGTGTGTGTATGAAGCAGTTTTGACTCACTCCTTGATGACCTTGATGTCCATATAGTGGTTTCCGTCATATCGTACGGTCACACCAAAGTCCATGGCTACAGTGTAGTGTTTACCAGACTTCAAAACAGACACGCCTGTAGCTGGGGTCAGTGGGATGTTCACATTGATACCATCCAACTAGGAGGAGAAGAGGACACAGACGTGTTAGTGAGGGGCACTTCATTTTTTATGTTTTTTAGCTTCCTCTTTATAAGCTGTTCTGTGTTTTGTATGAATTTGATGCATTTAATGCTGCTCGGGAATTTCCCTTCGGTGGCAAAAAAATATTTATTGAATACAATGACAAACTGTTCTTGACAGTGTATGTTACTTTATATTGAATTTGTACATGCAGGGCTCTGCATTTTATCAGTATTTCTTTCTATTGTTACGTTATTAAACATTTTCCATCGTCTTCCTCATCTCTTTTTCTCTCTACCCCAACCCTATCCCTCCATCAATCCCTCTCTCTCTCACCTGCACGGTGCCTCCCTTCAAGATGGAGATCTTCACCCCACGCACGTACACATGCACAGCCTTCAGGTAGGAGATGGTTGGTTTGTTGAAGCGGTTCTCGTTGTCAGCATGCACCTCGTAGTGAGGCACTGACGTGTGGTTACAGGGCTCTGACATCAGGTAGCTGCAGTTCCCCATGAAGTTGTACTTCTTCTTGTCGAAGGTGGTGTAGTGAGGGTCACCAGACGCGATACAGGTAGAGGTGTCTGGGGGGAATAGTGATTATAAAGTTGGGAGTGAGATTAGTAATTGGCTGGTGGAAATAATACTGACTCATTGTTCACATAGTTGGGTTATTATTTTCACCAAATGATGCCTGACAAAATGTAAATAGTGTTTTCCAAGCTGAACATAATACATGTATACTGTATATAAGGCTGTCTGTTTGCATAGCTAAGAATCAAACTCTAGGAACGATCCACTTTACTGTAGGTTGGATGTTCCCGTGGGTTTCACGATGGAACTCCTTCCCAATATAATAGATTTGATAAGACGGTGATGATAACTGAGCTAATACAAGTTATGATAACTGAGCTAATACAAGTTATGATAACTTTGGCGGCAGGTAGCCTAGTGGTTAGATCGTTGGGCCAGTAACTGAAAGGTTGCTCAATTTAATCCGCGAGCTGACAAGGTAAAAGTCTGTCGTTCTGTCCGTGAACAAGGCAGTTAACCCGCCGTCATTGCAAATAAGAAATTGTTCTTAAAAACCTCTTAAGTGTTGGACACTTTTTTTCAATTTTCGCCTAAAATGACATAGCCACATCTAACTGCCTGTAGCTCAGGCACTGATACAAGGATATGCATATTCTTGGTACCATTTGAAAGGAAACACTTTGAAGTGTGTGGAAATGTGAAAGGATTGTAGAAGGATATAACACATTAGATCAGGTAAAAGATAATACAAAGAAAAACCCACCGCTTTTTTGTATTTTTTTGTACCATCATGTTTGAAATGCAAGAGAAAAGCCATAATGTATTATTCCAGCCCAGCTTCATTTTAGATTTTGCCCACTAGGTGGCAGCAGTGTATGTGCAAAGTTCCAGACCGATCCAATGAATCATTGCATTTCTGTTCAAAATGTTGTATCAAGACTGCCCAAATGTGCCTAATTTGTTGATGAACTTTTCATGTTCAAAACTGTGCACTCTACTCAAACAATAGCATGGTATTCTTTCACTGTAATAGCTACTGTAAATTGGTCAGTGCAGTTAGATTAACAAGAATTTAAGCTTTCTGCCAATGTCAGATATGTCTATGTCCTGGGAAATGTTCTTGTTACTTACAACCTCATGCTAATCGAATTAGCCTACGTTAGCTCAACCCACCAATCCTGAAGAAGTTTTAACTGACTTGCCAAGTTAAATAAAGGTAAAATAAAAACTCAGCTAATTCAAGTTCTTATAACTTAGCTATTACAAGTTATGATAACTGAACTAATACAAGTTGTGATAACTGAGCTAATACAAGTTATGATAACTTTGCCTAACAATGTATTATAACTCAGCTAACAGTACCTTTAGGATAGCAGGCTCCGTTGCGACACTCCTCTGTGGGAGAGCAGGAGTTGTCCACACAGTCCAAGATGTAGTTTCCAGCACAACGACACAGCTTGGAGCAGCCGTCACCAAAGATGATCTCTCCTGGCTAAAAGGACAGAGACAGGTAGAGAGGAATTATTAACATGTTTTTTTTTACAATATATATTGTAATTTATTTGTGCATTCTGTAAACGTATGCGTGTGTTCCTTGTGTTGCTGGTCATTTTGAAAGTATATTTGTGATGTGCTGAGAGGAGCACTATCAATATCCATGTAAGTGGACATTCTGGACAGTAAAAGTACTGTATTGTATAATATTGTATCATATTGTGTATCACATCATATATATCGTGTATCATATATCGATTGGTATGCCGTATTGTAAATCATTCACAATATTGTACATCACATTATATTGTGTCATATTCAATCACACTGTACATTCTTAACCACAGACTAACAATCCCAGATGGTCTCGTACCTCATAGTAGTCACCTCCCTCCAGACAGCCACATGTTTCTATGGGGACACAGCGTCTGCCTTTGAACACAAAGCCTGGCTTACAGAAACACGCGCTGATACAGGAGCCAGTGCAGTTGGTGGAGGGTTCCTTACAGCTGGGGATGCAGGCAGGGCCACACTCTATATACTCAGCATTGGGAGGGCACGTCACTATTGGGGGAGAGAGAGAGAGGAGGATGGGGGGAGGCAAAGAAGAGAGGGTAAGAGGGTGAGGCAGAAGGGAGACAAGGGGTTAATATCAGGAATTATTGGTTTACCAATTAATTGATTTGCGCCGCAAATACATAAAGCGGTTTCTGATTCTGATCGTAAAAATGAGAACAGGTGATTGTCTGTTAATTTCACCTGGTGGTTTTGTGGTAGTAGGTTTGGGAGTAGTTGGTTTAGGTGTAGTTGGTATGGGAGTAGTTGGTTTGACTGTAGTTGGGGCTGAGGGATAGAGGGAGACAGCATGAGACATAAGAGAGAAAGACATTATAGCCAAGTCTCAGATCTGTTTGTGCTGTCTGGTCAACTCATATGGTCACAGCCTGGTCACCTACCCTACCATCCAAGACGTCAGACGTCAAAACACCATTTTGAGTGTGTGTGGGTGTTTGTACGGACTGTTTATGTCAGGGGACTTACTTGTAGGGTAGCAGTCCATCTCTCCTCCCTGGACCTTACACTCGTGCATTGGAGGGCAATCAGAGGGATTGCAGGTGACGAAGGGAGCGTTACAATAACATTTCAGCTTACAGTCCTCCAGGTACCACTCCTCACCAGGCTGGAGGGAGGGAGGGAAGGAGGAGAGATGGAGGGAGAGACAATAGTTCATCAGTGGTTGGTTGCAGGTTGGTTACATACACGTCACACACACAAAGTCCATCACCCGACACACAACACACTCACCTCATAGTACTGTCCGTTGGTGCCTTTGCAGCCACAGGAGTTCTCTTTGACACACTTCCCAGCGCTGAGGACGTAACCAGGGTCACACACACAGCCCTCTGAACAGGGAGCATCACACCCTGTGGAGGGTCTGGAGGCACAGCTGGGCTGGCAAGGGGCGGCACAGGGCACGTACTGACTGTTGGGGGGGCATGTCAGAGCTGGAGAGAAGGAGGGAAGAGGAGACATTAGGAGATAGGTCTACTTTAAAACATGACTGTCTCTTAATAATGACGTTGTTGATTATACGGAACAGTACTGTTAGAGTGTATTGTTTGGTCTTTGATGTGCTAATAACAGCAGGGTCTTTGGTGAGTGAATGAATCATTATTATTATATTAATCACTGCAATTTCCATCTTCATCATCAATATCCGTCTCTTCCTTGTTATTATTATGTATAACATGTATCTGTAGCAGGGTTGGGGTCCATTTCAATTCCAGTCAATTCAGGAAGTACTTTAAAATACCAATTCCAATTCTCTTTAATGCTTTTCAGTGAGGAAAACTTGGAATGAGAATTTGGTTTACTTTCTGAAATGACTGGAATTGACCCCAACACTGATCTGTACTCACGGCAGAAGGTGCTGTTCCTCCAGGTTCCGATGGTGACTCCTCGGTCCTGACAGTCGTTGACGTACGACTCGATGGACTCACACAGGATGGGTTGAGCACCATCCAGCTCGCACAGGTCAAACAGACAGTCCTTGAAGAAACTCTGAAATAGACACACATAAACATATGCGTGTCTTCGACTTGCAACAAAGCTTGGAGGTTTGGTTACTTAAGTGACAAAGTTGTTTGAATTGAATATAATTAAGAGTGTTTAAACATTTATGCACTAAATATGTCTATATATTTACAAAATGTTTTTCTTGGGTGTGAGATTTTACACATTAAACAAACTTTTGTTGAATCTTAAAGACAAAATATGATATGACCCTATATACCGTACATTACAGTAATATCTCACATTAGGTAAGACACTATACACCACACATTACGGTAGTTACTCACATTGGGGTTGACCTTGGGGTGACAGACAGCGAACGGTCCGTTCTTGTCCAGTAGCATGCCGCAGTAGCCAGAGCTCTCATACCTGTCCAGTTCATCATCAGTACAGCCTGGGATGGTGGTGTTGGGCTTCTTGTTACAACTGGAGTCAGAGACAGGGTGAATCAGTCATGTGTGTGTGTGTGTGTGTGTGTGTGTGTGTGTGTGTGTGTGTGTGTGTGTGTGTGTGTGTGTGTGTGTGTGTGTGTGTGTGTGTGTGTGTGTGTGTGTGTGTGTAACTGGTGGCATGACTCACTTGGGATCTGTGACCCAGCTGTGTCCAAAGTCATTGGGGTTGGTGGTCAGAGAACCGTCGGGTTTCCTGAAGTCATCGTTGGAGTTTCCGTTGTAGTCTCCACACAGTCCACACAGCTTGTCCTTATAGCTAAATACAGAGGAGCAAATAGACCGATGAGTCAAGCATTTTTTCAAGAATATTAATGACAAAATTATAAAATAAAAATATTACAATGTGAGAACTTTCTACTTGGTTTTTATTGTACGTTGTGTTTATATGGTTATTTTAATGGTATATCATGTCGGGGTCACCAAAACTGTAGGAGAGAAACCAAGCTGCATAGACCCCATTTTTGGTCTCTCTCTCTCTGTATGTGTGTGTGTGTGTGTTCTCTTCAGTGTGTGTATGAAGCAGTTTTGACTCACTCCTTGATGACCTTGATGTCCATATAGTGGTTTCCGTCATATCGTACGGTCACACCAAAGTCCATGGCTACAGTGTAGTGTTTACCAGACTTCAAAACAGACACGCCTGTAGCTGGGGTCAGTGGGATGTTCACATTGATACCATCCAACTAGGAGGAGAAGAGGACACAGACGTGTTAGTGAGGGGCACTTCATTTTTTATGTTTTTTAGCTTGCTCTTTATAAGCTGTTCTGTGTTTTGTATGAATTTGATGCATTTAATGCTGCTCTGGAATTTCCCTTCGGTGGCAAAAAAATATTTATTGAATACAATGACAAACTGTTCTTGACAGTGTATGTTACTTTATATTGAATTTGTACATGCAGGGCTCTGCATTTTATCAGTATTTCTTTCTATTGTTACGTTATTAAACATTTTCCATCGTCTTCCTCATCTCTTTTTCTCTCTACCCCAACCCTATCCCTCCATCAATCCCTCTCTCTCTCACCTGCACGGTGCCTCCCTTCAAGATGGAGATCTTCACCCCACGCACGTACACATGCACAGCCTTCAGGTAGGAGATGGTTGGTTTGTTGAAGCGGTTCTCGTTGTCAGCATGCACCTCGTAGTGAGGCACTGACGTGTGGTTACAGGGCTCTGACATCAGGTAGCTGCAGTTCCCCATGAAGTTGTACTTCTTCTTGTCGAAGGTGGTGTAGTGAGGGTCACCAGACGCGATACAGGTAGAGGTGTCTGGGGGGAATAGTGATTATAAAGTTGGGAGTGAGATTAGTAATTGGCTGGTGGAAATAATACTGACTCATTGTTCACATAGTTGGGTTATTATTTTCACCAAATGATGCCTGACAAAATGTAAATAGTGTTTTCCAAGCTGAACATAATACATGTATACTGTATATAAGGCTGTCTGTTTGCATAGCTAAGAATCAAACTCTAGGAACGATCCACTTTACTGTAGGTTGGATGTTCCCGTGGGTTTCACGATGGAACTCCTTCCCAATATAATAGATTTGATAAGACGGTGATGATAACTGAGCTAATACAAGTTATGATAACTGAGCTAATACAAGTTATGATAACTGAGCTAATACAAGTTATGATAACTTTGGCGGCAGGTAGCCTAGTGGTTAGATCGTTGGGCCAGTAACTGAAAGGTTGCTCAATTTAATCCGCGAGCTGACAAGGTAAAAGTCTGTCGTTCTGTCCGTGAACAAGGCAGTTAACCCGCCGTCATTGCAAATAAGAAATTGTTCTTAAAAACCTCTTAAGTGTTGGACACTTTTTTTCAATTTTCGCCTAAAATGACATAGCCACATCTAACTGCCTGTAGCTCAGGCACTGATACAAGGATATGCATATTCTTGGTACCATTTGAAAGGAAACACTTTGAAGTGTGTGGAAATGTGAAAGGATTGTAGAAGGATATAACACATTAGATCAGGTAAAAGATAATACAAAGAAAAACCCACCGCTTTTTTGTATTTTTTTGTACCATCATGTTTGAAATGCAAGAGAAAAGCCATAATGTATTATTCCAGCCCAGCTTCATTTTAGATTTTGGCCACTAGGTGGCAGCAGTGTATGTGCAAAGTTCCAGACCGATCCAATGAATCATTGCATTTCTGTTCAAAATGTTGTATCAAGACTGCCCAAATGTGCCTAATTTGTTGATGAACTTTTCATGTTCAAAACTGTGCACTCTACTCAAACAATAGCATGGTATTCTTTCACTGTAATAGCTACTGTAAATTGGTCAGTGCAGTTAGATTAACAAGAATTTAAGCTTTCTGCCAATGTCAGATATGTCTATGTCCTGGGAAATGTTCTTGTTACTTACAACCTCATGCTAATCGAATTAGCCTACGTTAGCTCAACCCACCAATCCTGAAGAAGTTTTAACTGACTTGCCAAGTTAAATAAAGGTAAAATAAAAACTCAGCTAATTCAAGTTCTTATAACTTAGCTATTACAAGTTATGATAACTGAACTAATACAAGTTGTGATAACTGAGCTAATACAAGTTATGATAACTTTGCCTAACAATGTATTATAACTCAGCTAACAGTACCTTTAGGATAGCAGGCTCCGTTGCGACACTCCTCTGTGGGAGAGCAGGAGTTGTCCACACAGTCCAAGATGTAGTTTCCAGCACAACGACACAGCTTGGAGCAGCCGTCACCAAAGATGATCTCTCCTGGCTAAAAGGACAGAGACAGGTAGAGAGGAATTATTAACATGTTTTTTTTTACAATATATATTGTAATTTATTTGTGCATTCTGTAAATGTATGCGTGTGTTCCTTGTGTTGCTGGTCATTTTGAAAGTATATTTGTGATGTGCTGAGAGGAGCACTATCAATATCCATGTAAGTGGACATTCTGGACAGTAAAAGTACTGTATTGTATAATATTGTATCATATTGTGTATCACATCGTATATATCGTGTATCATATATCGATTGGTATGCCGTATTGTAAATCATTCACAATATTGTACATCACATTATATTGTGTCATATTCAATCACACAGTACATTCTTAACCACAGACTAACAATCCCAGATGGTCTCGTACCTCATAGTAGTCACCTCCCTCCAGACAGCCACATGTTTCTATGGGGACACAGCGTCTGCCTTTGAACACAAAGCCTGGCTTACAGAAACACGCGCTGATACAGGAGCCAGTGCAGTTGGTGGAGGGTTCCTTACAGCTGGGGATGCAGGCAGGGCCACACTCTATATACTCAGCATTGGGAGGGCACGTCACTATTGGGGGGAGAGAGAGAGGAGGATGGGGGGAGGCAAAGAAGAGAGGGTAAGAGGGTGAGGCAGAAGGGAGACAAGGGGTTAATATCAGGAATTATTGGTTTACCAATTAATTGATTTGCGCCGCAAATACATAAAGCGGTTTCTGATTCTGATCGTAAAAATGAGAACAGGTGATTGTCTGTTAATTTCACCTGGTGGTTTTGTGGTAGTAGGTTTGGGAGTAGTTGGTTTAGGTGTAGTTGGTATGGGAGTAGTTGGTTTGACTGTAGTTGGGGCTGAGGGATAGAGGGAGACAGCATGAGACATAAGAGAGAAAGACATTATAGCCAAGTCTCAGATCTGTTTGTGCTGTCTGGTCAACTCATATGGTCACAGCCTGGTCACCTACCCTACCATCCAAGACGTCAGACGTCAAAACACCATTTTGAGTGTGTGTGGGTGTTTGTACGGACTGTTTATGTCAGGGGACTTACTTGTAGGATAGCAGTCCATCTCTCCTCCCTGGACCTTACACTCGTGCATTGGAGGGCAATCAGAGGGATTGCAGGTGACGAAGGGAGCGTTACAATAACATTTCAGCTTACAGTCCTCCAGGTACCACTCCTCACCAGGCTGGAGGGAGGGAGGGAAGGAGGAGAGATGGAGGGAGAGACAATAGTTCATCAGTGGTTGGTTGCAGGTTGGTTACATACACGTCACACACACAAAGTCCATCACCCGACACACAACACACTCACCTCATAGTACTGTCCGTTGGTGCCTTTGCAGCCACAGGAGTTCTCTTTGACACACTTCCCAGCGCTGAGGACGTAACCAGGGTCACACACACAGCCCTCTGAACAGGGAGCATCACACCCTGTGGAGGGTCTGGAGGCACAGCTGGGCTGGCAAGGGGCGGCACAGGGCACGTACTGACTGTTGGGGGGGCATGTCAGAGCTGGAGAGAAGGAGGGAAGAGGAGACATTAGGAGATAGGTCTACTTTAAAACATGACTGTCTCTTAATAATGACGTTGTTGATTATACGGAACAGTACTGTTAGAGTGTATTGTTTGGTCTTTGATGTGCTAATAACAGCAGGGTCTTTGGTGAGTGAATGAATCATTATTATTATATTAATCACTGCAATTTCCATCTTCATCATCAATATCCGTCTCTTCCTTGTTATTATTATGTATAACATGTATCTGTAGCAGGGTTGGGGTCCATTTCAATTCCAGTCAATTCAGGAAGTACTTTAAAATACCAATTCCAATTCTCTTTAATGCTTTTCAGTGAGGGAAAACTTGGAATGAGAATTTGGTTTACTTTCTGAAATGACTGGAATGAAATGGAATTGACCCCAACACTGATCTGTACTCACGGCAGAAGGTGCTGTTCCTCCAGGTTCCGATGGTGACTCCTCGGTCCTGACAGTCGTTGACGTACGACTCGATGGACTCACACAGGATGGGTTGAGCACCATCCAGCTCGCACAGGTCAAACAGACAGTCCTTGAAGAAACTCTGAAATAGACACACATAAACATATGCGTGTCTTCGACTTGCACCAAAGCTTGGAGGTTTGGTTACTTAAGTGACAAAGTTGTTTGAATTGAATATAATTAAGAGTGTTTAAACATTTATGCACTAAATATGTCTATATATTTACAAAATGTTTTTCTTGGGTGTGAGATTTTACACATTAAACAAACTTTTGTTGAATCTTAAAGACAAAATATGATATGACCCTATATACCGTACATTACAGTAATATCTCACATTAGGTAAGACACTATACACCACACATTACGGTAGTTACTCACATTGGGGTTGACCTTGGGGTGACAGACAGCGAACGGTCCGTTCTTGTCCAGTAGCATGCCGCAGTAGCCAGAGCTCTCATACCTGTCCAGTTCATCATCAGTACAGCCTGGGATGGTGGTGTTGGGCTTCTTGTTACAACTGGAGTCAGAGACAGGGTGAATCAGTCATGTGTTATGTGTGTGTTATGTGTGTGTAATGTGTGTGTGTGTGTGTCTGAGTGTGTCATGTGTGTGTGTGTGTGTGTGTGTGTGTGTGTGTGTGTGTGTGTGTGTGTGTGTGTGTGTGTGTGTGTGTGTGTGTAACTGGTGGCATGACTCACTTGGGATCTGTGACCCAGCTGTGTCCAAAGTCATTGGGGTTGGTGGTCAGAGAACCGTCGGGTTTCCTGAAGTCATCGTTGGAGTTTCCGTTGTAGTCTCCACACAGTCCACACAGCTTGTCCTTATAGCTAAATACAGAGGAGCAAATAGACCGATGAGTCAAGCATTTTTTCAAGAATATTAATGACAAAATTATAAAATAAAAATATTACAATGTGAGAACTTTCTACTTGGTTTTTATTGTACGTTGTGTTTATATGGTTATTTTAATGGTATATCATGTCGGGGTCACCAAAACTGTAGGAGAGAAACCAAGCTGCATAGACCCCATTTTTGGTCTCTCTCTCTGTATGTGTGTGTGTGTGTGTGTCTCTTCAGTGTGTGTATGAAGCAGTTTTGACTCACTCCTTGATGACCTTGATGTCCATATAGTGGTTTCCGTCATATCGTACGGTCACACCAAAGTCCATGGCTACAGTGTAGTGTTTACCAGACTTCAAAACAGACACGCCTGTAGCTGGGGTCAGTGGGATGTTCACATTGATACCATCCAACTAGGAGGAGAAGAGGACACAGACGTGTTAGTGAGGGGCACTTCATTTTTTATGTTTTTTAGCTTCCTCTTTATAAGCTGTTCTGTGTTTTGTATGAATTTGATGCATTTAATGCTGCTCGGGAATTTCCCTTCGGTGGCAAAAAAATATTTATTGAATACAATGACAAACTGTTCTTGACAGTGTATGTTACTTTATATTGAATTTGTACATGCAGGGCTCTGCATTTTATCAGTATTTCTTTCTATTGTTACGTTATTAAACATTTTCAAACGTCTTCCTCATCTCTTTTTCTCTCTACCCCAACCCTATCCCTCCATCAATCCCTCTCTCTCTCACCTGCACGGTGCCTCCCTTCAAGATGGAGATCTTCACCCCACGCACGTACACATGCACAGCCTTCAGGTAGGAGATGGTTGGTTTGTTGAAGCGGTTCTCGTTGTCAGCATGCACCTCGTAGTGAGGCACTGACGTGTGGTTACAGGGCTCTGACATCAGGTAGCTGCAGTTCCCCATGAAGTTGTACTTCTTCTTGTCGAAGGTGGTGTAGTGAGGGTCACCAGACGCGATACAGGTAGAGGTGTCTGGGGGGAATAGTGATTATAAAGTTGGGAGTGAGATTAGTAATTGGCTGGTGGAAATAATACTGACTCATTGTTCACATAGTTGGGTTATTATTTTCACCAAATGATGCCTGACAAAATGTAAATAGTGTTTTCCAAGCTGAACATAATACATGTATACTGTATATAAGGCTGTCTGTTTGCATAGCTAAGAATCAAACTCTAGGAACGATCCACTTTACTGTAGGTTGGATGTTCCCGTGGGTTTCACGATGGAACTCCTTCCCAATATAATAGATTTGATAAGACTTTGATGATCTTTATATAAGTGATGATAACTGAGCTAATACAAGTTATGATAACTGAGCTAATACAAGTTATGATAACTTTGGCGGCAGGTAGCCTAGTGGTTAGATCGTTGGGCCAGTAACTGAAAGGTTGCTCAATTTAATCCGCGAGCTGACAAGGTAAAAGTCTGTCGTTCTGTCCGTGAACAAGGCAGTTAACCCGCCGTCATTGCAAATAAGAAATTGTTCTTAAAAACCTCTTAAGTGTTGGACACTTTTTTCAATTTTCGCCTAAAATGACATAGCCACATCTAACTGCCTGTAGCTCAGGCACTGATACAAGGATATGCATATTCTTGGTACCATTTGAAAGGAAACACTTTGAAGTGTGTGGAAATGTGAAAGGATTGTAGAAGGATATAACACATTAGATCAGGTAAAAGATAATACAAAGAAAAACCCACCGCTTTTTTGTATTTTTTTGTACCATCATGTTTGAAATGCAAGAGAAAAGCCATAATGTATTATTCCAGCCCAGCTTCATTTTAGATTTTGGCCACTAGGTGGCAGCAGTGTATGTGCAAAGTTCCAGACCGATCCAATGAATCATTGCATTTCTGTTCAAAATGTTGTATCAAGACTGCCCAAATGTGCCTAATTTGTTGATGAACTTTTCATGTTCAAAACTGTGCACTCTACTCAAACAATAGCATGGTATTCTTTCACTGTAATAGCTACTGTAAATTGGTCAGTGCAGTTAGATTAACAAGAATTTAAGCTTTCTGCCAATGTCAGATATGTCTATGTCCTGGGAAATGTTCTTGTTACTTACAACCTCATGCTAATCGAATTAGCCTACGTTAGCTCAACCCACCAATCCTGAAGAAGTTTTAACTGACTTGCCAAGTTAAATAAAGGTAAAATAAAAACTCAGCTAATTCAAGTTCTTATAACTTAGCTATTACAAGTTATGATAACTGAACTAATACAAGTTGTGATAACTGAGCTAATACAAGTTATGATAACTTTGCCTAACAATGTATTATAACTCAGCTAACAGTACCTTTAGGATAGCAGGCTCCGTTGCGACACTCCTCTGTGGGAGAGCAGGAGTTGTCCACACAGTCCAAGATGTAGTTTCCAGCACAACGACACAGCTTGGAGCAGCCGTCACCAAAGATGATCTCTCCTGGCTAAAAGGACAGAGACAGGTAGAGAGGAATTATTAACATGTTTTTTTTTACAATATATATTGTAATTTATTTGTGCATTCTGTAAATGTATGCGTGTGTTCCTTGTGTTGCTGGTCATTTTGAAAGTATATTTGTGATGTGCTGAGAGGAGCACTATCAATATCCATGTAAGTGGACATTCTGGACAGTAAAAGTACTGTATTGTATAATATTGTATCATATTGTGTATCACATCGTATATATCGTGTATCATATATCGATTGGTATGCCGTATTGTAAATCATTCACAATATTGTACATCACATTATATTGTGTCATATTCAATCACACAGTACATTCTTAACCACAGACTAACAATCCCAGATGGTCTCGTACCTCATAGTAGTCACCTCCCTCCAGACAGCCACATGTTTCTATGGGGACACAGCGTCTGCCTTTGAACACAAAGCCTGGCTTACAGAAACACGCGCTGATACAGGAGCCAGTGCAGTTGGTGGAGGGTTCCTTACAGCTGGGGATGCAGGCAGGGCCACACTCTATATACTCAGCATTGGGAGGGCACGTCACTATTGGGGGAGAGAGAGAGAGGAGGAGGATGGGGGAGGCAAAGAAGAGAGGGTAAGAGGGTGAGGCAGAAGGGAGACAAGGGGTTAATATCAGGAATTATTGGTTTACCAATTAATTGATTTGCGCAAATACATAAAGCGGTTTCTGATTCTGATCGTAAAAATGAGAACAGGTGATTGTCTGTTAATTTCACCTGGTGGTTTTGTGGTAGTAGGTTTGGGAGTAGTTGGTTTAGGTGTAGTTGGTATGGGAGTAGTTGGTTTGACTGTAGTTGGGGCTGAGGGATAGAGGGAGACAGCATGAGACATAAGAGAGAAAGACATTATAGCCAAGTCTCAGATCTGTTTGTGCTGTCTGGTCAACTCATATGGTCACAGCCTGGTCACCTACCCTACCATCCAAGACGTCAGACGTCAAAACACCATTTTGAGTGTGTGTGGGTGTTTGTACGGACTGTTTATGTCAGGGGACTTACTTGTAGGATAGCAGTCCATCTCTCCTCCCTGGACCTTACACTCGTGCATTGGAGGGCAATCAGAGGGATTGCAGGTGACGAAGGGAGCGTTACAATAACATTTCAGCTTACAGTCCTCCAGGTACCACTCCTCACCAGGCTGGAGGGAGGGAGGGAAGGAGGAGAGATGGAGGGAGAGACAATAGTTCATCAGTGGTTGGTTGCAGGTTGGTTACATACACGTCACACACACAAAGTCCATCACCCGACACACAACACACTCACCTCATAGTACTGTCCGTTGGTGCCTTTGCAGCCACAGGAGTTCTCTTTGACACACTTCCCAGCGCTGAGGACGTAACCAGGGTCACACACACAGCCCTCTGAACAGGGAGCATCACACCCTGTGGAGGGTCTGGAGGCACAGCTGGGCTGGCAAGGGGCGGCACAGGGCACGTACTGACTGTTGGGGGGGCATGTCAGAGCTGGAGAGAAGGAGGGAAGAGGAGACATTAGGAGATAGGTCTACTTTAAAACATGACTGTCTCTTAATAATGACGTTGTTGATTATACGGAACAGTACTGTTAGAGTGTATTGTTTGGTCTTTGATGTGCTAATAACAGCAGGGTCTTTGGTGAGTGAATGAATCATTATTATTATATTAATCACTGCAATTTCCATCTTCATCATCAATATCCGTCTCTTCCTTGTTATTATTATGTATAACATGTATCTGTAGCAGGGTTGGGGTCCATTTCAATTCCAGTCAATTCAGGAAGTACTTTAAAATACCAATTCCAATTCTCTTTAATGCTTTTCAGTGAGGGAAAACTTGGAATGAGAATTTGGTTTACTTTCTGAAATGACTGGAATGAAATGGAATTGACCCCAACACTGATCTGTACTCACGGCAGAAGGTGCTGTTCCTCCAGGTTCCGATGGTGACTCCTCGGTCCTGACAGTCGTTGACGTACGACTCGATGGACTCACACAGGATGGGTTGAGCACCATCCAGCTCGCACAGGTCAAACAGACAGTCCTTGAAGAAACTCTGAAATAGACACACATAAACATATGCGTGTCTTCGACTTGCACCAAAGCTTGGAGGTTTGGTTACTTAAGTGACAAAGTTGTTTGAATTGAATATAATTAAGAGTGTTTAAACATTTATGCACTAAATATGTCTATATATTTACAAAATGTTTTTCTTGGGTGTGAGATTTTACACATTAAACAAACTTTTGTTGAATCTTAAAGACAAAATATGATATGACCCTATATACCGTACATTACAGTAATATCTCACATTAGGTAAGACACTATATACAACACATTACGGTAGTTACTCACATTGGGGTTGACCTTGGGGTGACAGACAGCGAACGGTCCGTTCTTGTCCAGTAGCATGCCGCAGTAGCCAGAGCTCTCATACCTGTCCAGTTCATCATCAGTACAGCCTGGGATGGTGGTGTTGGGCTTCTTGTTACAACTGGAGTCAGAGACAGGGTGAATCAGTCATGTGTGTGTGTGTGTGTGTGAGTGAGTGCCTGTGTGTGTGTGTGTGTGTGTGTGTGTGTGTGTGTGTGTGTGTGTGTGTGTGTGTGTGTGTGTGTGTGTGTGTGTGTGTGTGTGTGTGTGTGTGTGTGTGTGTGTGTGTGTGTGTGTGTGTGTGTGTGTGTGTGTAACTGGTGGCATGACTCACTTGGGATCTGTGACCCAGCTGTGTCCAAAGTCATTGGGGTTGGTGGTCAGAGAACCGTCGGGTTTCCTGAAGTCATCGTTGGAGTTTCCGTTGTAGTCTCCACACAGTCCACACAGCTTGTCCTTATAGCTAAATACAGAGGAGCAAATAGACCGATGAGTCAAGCATTTTTTCAAGAATATTAATGACAAAATTATAAAATAAAAATATTACAATGTGAGAACTTTCTACTTGGTTTTTATTGTACGTTGTGTTTATATGGTTATTTTAATGGTATATCATGTCGGGGTCACCAAAACTGTAGGAGAGAAACCAAGCTGCATAGACCCCATTTTTGGTCTCTCTCTCTGTATGTGTGTGTGTGTGTGTTCTCTTCAGTGTGTGTATGAAGCAGTTTTGACTCACTCCTTGATGACCTTGATGTCCATATAGTGGTTTCCGTCATATCGTACGGTCACACCAAAGTCCATGGCTACAGTGTAGTGTTTACCAGACTTCAAAACAGACACGCCTGTAGCTGGGGTCAGTGGGATGTTCACATTGATACCATCCAACTAGGAGGAGAAGAGGACACAGACGTGTTAGTGAGGGGCACTTCATTTTTTATGTTTTTTAGCTTCCTCTTTATAAGCTGTTCTGTGTTTTGTATAAATTTGATGCATTTAATGCTGCTCAGGAATTTCCCTTCGGTGGCAAAAAAATATTTATTGAATACAATGACAAACTGTTCTTGACAGTGTATGTTACTTTATATTGAATTTGTACATGCAGGGCTCTGCATTTTATCAGTATTTCTTTCTATTGTTTCGTTTTAAACATTTTCAAACGTCTTCCTCATCTCTTTTTCTCTCTACCCCAACCCTATCCCTCCATCAATCCCTCTCTCTCTCACCTGCACGGTGCCTCCCTTCAAGATGGAGATCTTCACCCCACGCACGTACACATGCACAGCCTTCAGGTAGGAGATGGTTGGTTTGTTGAAGCGGTTCTCGTTGTCAGCATGCACCTCGTAGTGAGGCACTGACGTGTGGTTACAGGGCTCTGACATCAGGTAGCTGCAGTTCCCCATGAAGTTGTACTTCTTCTTGTCGAAGGTGGTGTAGTGAGGGTCACCAGACGCGATACAGGTAGAGGTGTCTGGGGGGAATAGTGATTATAAAGTTGGGAGTGAGATTAGTAATTGGCTGGTGGAAATAATACTGACTCATTGTTCACATAGTTGAGTTATTATTTTCACCAAATGATGCCTGACAAAATGTAAATAGTGTTTTCCAAGCTGAACATAATACATGTATACTGTATATAAGGCTGTCTGTTTGCATAGCTAAGAATCAAACTCTAGGAACGATCCACTTTACTGTAGGTTGGATGTTCCCGTGGGTTTCACGATGGAACTCCTTCCCAATATAATAGATTTGATAAGACTTTCATCTTTATATAAGTGATGATAACTGAGCTAATACAAGTTATGATAACTGAGCTAATACAAGTTATGATAACTTTGGCGGCAGGTAGCCTAGTGGTTAGATCGTTGGGCCAGTAACTGAAAGGTTGCTCAATTTAATCCGCGAGCTGACAAGGTAAAAGTCTGTCGTTCTGTCCGTGAACAAGGCAGTTAACCCGCCGTCATTGCAAATAAGAAATTGTTCTTAAAAACCTCTTAAGTGTTGGACACTTTTTTTCAATTTTCGCCTAAAATGACATAGCCACATCTAACTGCCTGTAGCTCAGGCACTGATACAAGGATATGCATATTCTTGGTACCATTTGAAAGGAAACACTTTGAAGTGTGTGGAAATGTGAAAGGATTGTAGAAGGATATAACACATTAGATCAGGTAAAAGATAATACAAAGAAAAACCCACCGCTTTTTTGTATTTTTTTGTACCATCATGTTTGAAATGCAAGAGAAAAGCCATAATGTATTATTCCAGCCCAGCTTCATTTTAGATTTTGGCCACTAGGTGGCAGCAGTGTATGTGCAAAGTTCCAGACCGATCCAATGAATCATTGCATTTCTGTTCAAAATGTTGTATCAAGACTGCCCAAATGTGCCTAATTTGTTGATGAAAAACTTTTCATGTTCAAAACTGTGCACTCTACTCAAACAATAGCATGGTATTCTTTCACTGTAATAGCTACTGTAAATTGGTCAGTGCAGTTAGATTAACAAGAATTTAAGCTTTCTGCCAATGTCAGATATGTCTATGTCCTGGGAAATGTTCTTGTTACTTACAACCTCATGCTAATCGATTAGCCTACGTTAGCTCAACCCACCAATCCTGAAGAAGTTTTAACTGACTTGCCAGTTAAATAAAGGTAAAATAAAAACTCAGCTAATTCAAGTTCTTATAACTTAGCTATTACAAGTTATGATAACTGAGCTAATACAAGTTGTGATAACTGAGCTAATACAAGTTATGATAACTTTGCCTAACAATGTATTATAACTCAGCTAACAGTACCTTTAGGATAGCAGGCTCCGTTGCGACACTCCTCTGTGGGAGAGCAGGAGTTGTCCACACAGTCCAAGATGTAGTTTCCAGCACAACGACACAGCTTGGAGCAGCCGTCACCAAAGATGATCTCTCCTGGCTAAAAGGACAGAGACAGGTAGAGAGGAATTATTAACATGTTTTTTTTTACAATATATATTGTAATTTATTTGTGCATTCTGTAAACGTATGCGTGTGTTCCTTGTGTTGCTGGTCATTTTGAAAGTATATTTGTGATGTGCTGAGAGGAGCACTATCAATATCCATGTAAGTGGACATTCTGGACAGTAAAAGTACTGTATTGTATAATATTGTATCATATTGTGTATCACATCGATATATCGGTATCATATATCATTGGTATGCACAAAATCATTCACAATATTGTACATCACATTATATTGTGTCATATTCAATCACACAGTACATTCTTAACCACAGACTAACAATCCCAGATGGTCTCGTACCTCATAGTAGTCACCTCCTCCAGACAGCCACATGTTTCTATGGGGACACAGCGTCTGCCTTTGAACACAAAGCCTGGCTTACAGAAACACGCGCTGATACAGGAGCCAGTGCAGTTGGTGGAGGGTTCCTTACAGCTGGGGATGCAGGCAGGGCCACACTCTATATACTCAGCATTGGGAGGGCACGTCACTATTGGGGGAGAGAGAGAGAGGAGGATGGGGGGAGGCAAAGAAGAGAGGGTAAGAGGGTGAGGCAGAAGGGAGACAAGGGGTTAATATCAGGAATTATTGGTTTACCAATTAATTGATTTGCGCAAATACATAAAGCGGTTTCTGATTCTGATCGTAAAAATGAGAACAGGTGATTGTCTGTTAATTTCACCTGGTGGTTTTGTGGTAGTAGGTTTGGGAGTAGTTGGTTTAGGTGTAGTTGGTATGGGAGTAGTTGGTTTGACTGTAGTTGGGGCTGAGGGATAGAGGGAGACAGCATGAGACATAAGAGAGAAAGACATTATAGCCAAGTCTCAGATCTGTTTGTGCTGTCTGGTCAACTCATATGGTCACAGCCTGGTCACCTACCCTACCATCCAAGACGTCAGACGTCAAAACACCATTTTGAGTGTGTGTGGGTGTTTGTACGGACTGTTTATGTCAGGGGACTTACTTGTAGGGTAGCAGTCCATCTCTCCTCCCTGGACCTTACACTCGTGCATTGGAGGGCAATCAGAGGGATTGCAGGTGACGAAGGGAGCGTTACAATAACATTTCAGCTTACAGTCCTCCAGGTACCACTCCTCACCAGGCTGGAGGGAGGGAGGGAAGGAGGAGAGATGGAGGGAGAGACAATAGTTCATCAGTGGTTGGTTGCAGGTTGGTTACATACACGTCACACACACAAAGTCCATCACCCGACACACAACACACTCACCTCATAGTACTGTCCGTTGGTGCCTTTGCAGCCACAGGAGTTCTCTTTGACACACTTCCCAGCGCTGAGGACGTAACCAGGGTCACACACACAGCCCTCTGAACAGGGAGCATCACACCCTGTGGAGGGTCTGGAGGCACAGCTGGGCTGGCAAGGGGCGGCACAGGGCACGTACTGACTGTTGGGGGGGCATGTCAGAGCTGGAGAGAAGGAGGGAAGAGGAGACATTAGGAGATAGGTCTACTTTAAAACATGACTGTCTCTTAATAATGACGTTGTTGATTATACGGAACAGTACTGTTAGAGTGTATTGTTTGGTCTTTGATGTGCTAATAACAGCAGGGTCTTTGGTGAGTGAATGAATCATTATTATTATATTAATCACTGCAATTTCCATCTTCATCATCAATATCCGTCTCTTCCTTGTTATTATTATGTATAACATGTATCTGTAGCAGGGTTGGGGTCCATTTCAATTCCAGTCAATTCAGGAAGTACTTTAAAATACCAATTCCAATTCTCTTTAATGCTTTTCAGTGAGGGAAAACTTGGAATGAGAATTTGGTTTACTTTCTGAAATGACTGGAATGAAATGGAATTGACCCCAACACTGATCTGTACTCACGGCAGAAGGTGCTGTTCCTCCAGGTTCCGATGGTGACTCCTCGGTCCTGACAGTCGTTGACGTACGACTCGATGGACTCACACAGGATGGGTTGAGCACCATCCAGCTC
Organism: Oncorhynchus tshawytscha; assembly: GCF_018296145.1. Lineage (NCBI taxonomy): Eukaryota > Metazoa > Chordata > Actinopteri > Salmoniformes > Salmonidae > Oncorhynchus > Oncorhynchus tshawytscha. Next base: position 13,988,476 of record NC_056438.1, on the reverse strand, counting down.
GCACAGGTCAAACAGACAGTCCTTGAAGAAACTCTGAAATAGACACACATAAACATATGCGTGTCTTCGACTTGCACCAAAGCTTGGAGGTTTGGTTACTTAAGTGACAAAGTTGTTTGAATTGAATATAATTAAGAGTGTTTAAACATTTATGCACTAAATATGTCTATATATTTACAAAATGTTTTTCTTGGGTGTGAGATTTTACACATTAAACAAACTTTTGTTGAATCTTAAAGACAAAATATGATATGACCCTATATACCGTACATTACAGTAATATCTCACATTAGGTAAGACACTATATACAACACATTACGGTAGTTACTCACATTGGGGTTGACCTTGGGGTGACAGACAGCGAATGGTCCGTTCTTGTCCAGTAGCATGCCGCAGTAGCCAGAGCTCTCATACCTGTCCAGTTCATCATCAGTACAGCCTGGGATGGTGGTGTTGGGCTTCTTGTTACAACTGGAGTCAGAGACAGGGTGAATCAGTCATGTGTGTGTGTGTGTGTGTGTGTGTGTGTGTGTGTGTGTGTGTGTGTGTGTGTGTGTGTGTGTGTGTGTGTGTGTGTGTGTGTGTGTGTGTGTGTAACTGGTGGCATGACTCACTTGGGATCTGTGACCCAGCTGTGTCCAAAGTCATTGGGGTTGGTGGTCAGAGAACCGTCGGGTTTCCTGAAGTCATCGTTGGAGTTTCCGTTGTAGTCTCCACACAGTCCACACAGCTTGTCCTTATAGCTAAATACAGAGGAGCAAATAGACCGATGAGTCAAGCATTTTTCAAGAATATTAATGACAAAATTATAAAATAAAAATATTACAATGTGAGAACTTTCTACTTGGTTTTTATTGTACGTTGTGTTTATATGGTTATTTTAATGGTATATCATGTCGGGGTCACCAAAACTGTAGGAGAGAAACCAAGCTGCATAGACCCCATTTTTGGTCTCTCTCTCTCTGTATGTGTGTGTGTGTGTGTTCTCTTCAGTGTGTGTATGAAGCAGTTTTGACTCACTCCTTGATGACCTTGATGTCCATATAGTGGTTTCCGTCATATCGTACGGTCACACCAAAGTCCATGGCTACAGTGTAGTGTTTACCAGACTTCAAAACAGACACGCCTGTAGCTGGGGTCAGTGGGATGTTCACATTGATACCATCCAACTAGGAGGAGAAGAGGACACAGACGTGTTAGTGAGGGGCACTTCATTTTTTATGTTTTTTAGCTTCCTCTTTATAAGCTGTTCTGTGTTTTGTATAAATTTGATGCATTTAATGCTGCTCAGGAATTTCCCTTCGGTGGCAAAAAAATATTTATTGAATACAATGACAAACTGTTCTTGACAGTGTATGTTACTTTATATTGAATTTGTACATGCAGGGCTCTGCATTTTATCAGTATTTCTTTCTATTGTTACGTTATTAAACATTTTCAAACGTCTTCCTCATCTCTTTTTCTCTCTACCCCAACCCTATCCCTCCATCAATCCCTCTCTCTCTCACCTGCACGGTGCCTCCCTTCAAGATGGAGATCTTCACCCCACGCACGTACACATGCACAGCCTTCAGGTAGGAGATGGTTGGTTTGTTGAAGCGGTTCTCGTTGTCAGCATGCACCTCGTAGTGAGGCACTGACGTGTGGTTACAGGGCTCTGACATCAGGTAGCTGCAGTTCCCCATGAAGTTGTACTTCTTCTTGTCGAAGGTGGTGTAGTGAGGGTCACCAGACGCGATACAGGTAGAGGTGTCTGGGGGGAATAGTGATTATAAAGTTGGGAGTGAGATTAGTAATTGGCTGGTGGAAATAATACTGACTCATTGTTCACATAGTTGAGTTATTATTTTCACCAAATGATGCCTGACAAAATGTAAATAGTGTTTTCCAAGCTGAACATAATACATGTATACTGTATATAAGGCTGTCTGTTTGCATAGCTAAGAATCAAACTCTAGGAACGATCCACTTTACTGTAGGTTGGATGTTCCCGTGGGTTTCACGATGGAACTCCTTCCCAATATAATAGATTTGATAAGACTTTCATCTTTATATAAGTGATGATAACTGAGCTAATACAAGTTATGATAACTGAGCTAATACAAGTTATGATAACTTTGGCGGCAGGTAGCCTAGTGGTTAAATCGTTGGGCCAGTAACTGAAAGGTTGCTCAATTTAATCCGCGAGCTGACAAGGTAAAAGTCTGTCGTTCTGTCCGTGAACAAGGCAGTTAACCCGCCGTCATTGCAAATAAGAAATTGTTCTTAAAAACCTCTTAAGTGTTGGACACTTTTTTTCAATTTTCGCCTAAAATGACATAGCCACATCTAACTGCCTGTAGCTCAGGCACTGATACAAGGATATGCATATTCTTGGTACCATTTGAAAGGAAACACTTTGAAGTGTGTGGAAATGTGAAAGGATTGTAGAAGGATATAACACATTAGATCAGGTAAAAGATAATACAAAGAAAAACCCACCGCTTTTTTGTATTTTTTTGTACCATCATGTTTGAAATGCAAGAGAAAAGCCATAATGTATTATTCCAGCCCAGCTTCATTTTAGATTTTGGCCACTAGGTGGCAGCAGTGTATGTGCAAAGTTCCAGACCGATCCAATGAATCATTGCATTTCTGTTCAAAATGTTGTATCAAGACTGCCCAAATGTGCCTAATTTGTTGATGAAAAACTTTTCATGTTCAAAACTGTGCACTCTACTCAAACAATAGCATGGTATTCTTTCACTGTAATAGCTACTGTAAATTGGTCAGTGCAGTTAGATTAACAAGAATTTAAGCTTTCTGCCAATGTCAGATATGTCTATGTCCTGGGAAATGTTCTTGTTACTTACAACCTCAAGCTAATCGCATTAGCCTACGTTAGCTCAACCCACCAATCCTGAAGAAGTTTTAACTGACTTGCCTAGTTAAATAAAGGTAAAATAAAAACTCAGCTAATTCAAGTTCTTATAACTTAGCTATTACAAGTTATGATAACTGAACTAATACAAGTTGTGATAACTGAGCTAATACAAGTTATGATAACTTTGCCTAACAATGTATTATAACTCAGCTAACAGTACCTTTAGGATAGCAGGCTCCGTTGCGACACTCCTCTGTGGGAGAGCAGGAGTTGTCCACACAGTCCAAGATGTAGTTTCCAGCACAACGACACAGCTTGGAGCAGCCGTCACCAAAGATGATCTCTCCTGGCTAAAAGGACAGAGACAGGTAGAGAGGAATTATTAACATGTTTTTTTTTACAATATATATATTTTGTAATTTATTTGTGCATTCTGTAAATGTATGCGTGTGTTCCTTGTGTTGCTGGTCATTTTGAAAGTATATTTGTGATGTGCTGAGAGGAGCACTATCAATATCCATGTAAGTGGACATTCTGGACAGTAAAAGTACTGTATTGTATAATATTGTATCATATTGTGTATCACATCGAATATATCGTGTATCATATATCATTGGTATGCACAAATCATTCACAATATTGTACATCACATTATATTGTGTCATATTCAATCACACAGTACATTCTTAACCACAGACTAACAATCCCAGATGGTCTCGTACCTCATAGTAGTCACCTCCCTGCAGACAGCCACATGTTTCTATGGGGACACAGCGTCTGCCTTTGAACACAAAGCCTGGCTTACAGAAACACGCGCTGATACAGGAGCCAGTGCAGTTGGTGGAGGGTTCCTTACAGCTGGGGATGCAGGCAGGGCCACACTCTATATACTCAGCATTGGGAGGGCACGTCACTATTGGGGGAGAGAGAGAGAGGAGGATGGGGGAGGCAAAGAAGAGAGGGTAAGAGGGTGAGGCAGAAGGGAGACAAGGGGTTAATATCAGGAATTATTGGTTTACCAATTAATTGATTTGCGCAAATACATAAAGCGGTTTCTGATTCTGATCGTAAAAATGAGAACAGGTGATTGTCTGTTAATTTCACCTGGTGGTTTTGTGGTAGTAGGTTTGGGAGTAGTTGGTTTAGGTGTAGTTGGTATGGGAGTAGTTGGTTTGACTGTAGTTGGGGCTGAGGGATAGAGGGAGACAGCATGAGACATAAGAGAAAAGACATTATAGCCAAGTCTCAGATCTGTTTGTGCTGTCTGGTCAACTCATATGGTCACAGCCTGGTCACCTACCCTACCATCCAAGACGTCAGACGTCAAAACACCATTTTGAGTGTGTGTGGGTGTTTGTACGGACTGTTTATGTCAGGGGACTTACTTGTAGGATAGCAGTCCATCTCTCCTCCCTGGACCTTACACTCGTGCATTGGAGGGCAATCAGAGGGATTGCAGGTGACGAAGGGAGCGTTACAATAACATTTCAGCTTACAGTCCTCCAGGTACCACTCCTCACCAGGCTGGAGGGAGGGAGGGAAGGAGGAGAGATGGAGGGAGAGACAATAGTTCATCAGTGGTTGGTTGCAGGTTGGTTACATACACGTCACACACACAAAGTCCATCACCCGACACACAACACACTCACCTCATAGTACTGTCCGTTGGTGCCTTTGCAGCCACAGGAGTTCTCTTTGACACACTTCCCAGCGCTGAGGACGTAACCAGGGTCACACACACAGCCCTCTGAACAGGGAGCATCACACCCTGTGGAGGGTCTGGAGGCACAGCTGGGCTGGCAAGGGGCGGCACAGGGCACGTACTGACTGTTGGGGGGGCATGTCAGAGCTGGAGAGAAGGAGGGAAGAGGAGACATTAGGAGATAGGTCTACTTTAAAACATGACTGTCTCTTAATAATGACGTTGTTGATTATACGGAACAGTACTGTTAGAGTGTATTGTTTGGTCTTTGATGTGCTAATAACAGCAGGGTCTTTGGTGAGTGAATGAATCATTATTATTATATTAATCACTGCAATTTCCATCTTCATCATCAATATCCGTCTCTTCCTTGTTATTATTATGTATAACATGTATCTGTAGCAGGGTTGGGGTCCATTTCAATTCCAGTCAATTCAGGAAGTACTTTAAAATACCAATTCCAATTCTCTTTAATGCTTTTCAGTGAGGGAAAACTTGGAATGAGAATTTGGTTTACTTTCTGAAATGACTGGAATGAAATGGAATTGACCCAACACTGATCTGTACTCACGGCAGAAGGTGCTGTTCCTCCAGGTTCCGATGGTGACTCCTCGGTCCTGACAGTCGTTGACGTACGACTCGATGGACTCACACAGGATGGGTTGAGCACCATCCAGCTCGCACAGGTCAAACAGACAGTCCTTGAAGAAACTCTGAAATAGACACACATAAACATATGCGTGTCTTCGACTTGCACCAAAGCTTGGAGGTTTGGTTACTTAAGTGACAAAGTTGTTTGAATTGAATATAATTAAGAGTGTTTAAACATTTATGCACTAAATATGTCTATATATTTACAAAATGTTTTTCTTGGGTGTGAGATTTTACACATTAAACAAACTTTTGTTGAATCTTAAAGACAAAATATGATATGACCCTATATACCGTACATTACAGTAATATCTCACATTAGGTAAGACACTATACACCACACATTACGGTAGTTACTCACATTGGGGTTGACCTTGGGGTGACAGACAGCGAACGGTCCGTTCTTGTCCAGTAGCATGCCGCAGTAGCCAGAGCTCTCATACCTGTCCAGTTCATCATCAGTACAGCCTGGGATGGTGGTGTTGGGCTTCTTGTTACAACTGGAGTCAGAGACAGGGTGAATCAGTCATATGTGTGTGTGTGTGTGTGTGTGTGTGTGTGTGTGTGTGTGTGTGTGTGTGTGTGTGTGTGTGTGTGTGTGTGTGTGTGTGTGTGTGTGTGGTGGCATGACTCACTTGGGATCTGTGACCCAGCTGTGTCCAAAGTCATTGGGGTTGGTGGTCAGAGAACCGTCGGGTTTCCTGAAGTCATCGTTGGAGTTTCCGTTGTAGTCTCCACACAGTCCACACAGCTTGTCCTTATAGCTAAATACAGAGGAGCAAATAGACCGATGAGTCAAGCATTTTTCAAGAATATTAATGACAAAATTATAAAATAAAAATATTACAATGTGAGAACTTTCTACTTGGTTTTTATTGTACGTTGTGTTTATATGGTTATTTTAATGGTATATCATGTCGGGGTCACCAAAACTGTAGGAGAGAAACCAAGCTGCATAGACCCCATTTTTGGTCTCTCTCTCTCTGTATGTGTGTGTGTGTGTGTTCTCTTCAGTGTGTGTATGAAGCAGTTTTGACTCACTCCTTGATGACCTTGATGTCCATATAGTGGTTTCCGTCATATCGTACGGTCACACCAAAGTCCATGGCTACAGTGTAGTGTTTACCAGACTTCAAAACAGACACGCCTGTAGCTGGGGTCAGTGGGATGTTCACATTGATACCATCCAACTAGGAGGAGAAGAGGACACAGACGTGTTAGTGAGGGCACTTCATTTTTTATGTTTTTTAGCTTCCTCTTTATAAGCTGTTCTGTGTTTTGTATAATTTGATGCATTTAATGCTGCTCAGGAATTTCCCTTCGGTGGCAAAAAATATTTATTGAATACAATGACAAACTGTTCTTGACAGTGTATGTTACTTTATATTGAATTTGTACATGCAGGGCTCTGCATTTTATCAGTATTTCTTTCTATTGTTACGTTATTAAACATTTTCCATCGTCTTCCTCATCTCTTTTTCTCTCTACCCCAACCCTATCCCTCCATCAATCCCTCTCTCTCTCACCTGCACGGTGCCTCCCTTCAAGATGGAGATCTTCACCCCACGCACGTACACATGCACAGCCTTCAGGTAGGAGATGGTTGGTTTGTTGAAGCGGTTCTCGTTGTCAGCATGCACCTCGTAGTGAGGCACTGACGTGTGGTTACAGGGCTCTGACATCAGGTAGCTGCAGTTCCCCATGAAGTTGTACTTCTTCTTGTCGAAGGTGGTGTAGTGAGGGTCACCAGACGCGATACAGGTAGAGGTGTCTGGGGGGAATAGTGATTATAAAGTTGGGAGTGAGATTAGTAATTGGCTGGTGGAAATAATACTGACTCATTGTTCACATAGTTGGGTTATTATTTTCACCAAATGATGCCTGACAAAATGTAAATAGTGTTTTCCAAGCTGAACATAATACATGTATACTGTATATAAGGCTGTCTGTTTGCATAGCTAAGAATCAAACTCTAGGAACGATCCACTTTACTGTAGGTTGGATGTTCCCGTGGGTTTCACGATGGAACTCCTTCCCAATATAATAGATTTGATAAGACGGTGATGATAACTGAGCTAATACAAGTTATGATAACTGAGCTAATACAAGTTATGATAACTGAGCTAATACAAGTTATGATAACTTTGGCGGCAGGTAGCCTAGTGGTTAGATCGTTGGGCCAGTAACTGAAAGGTTGCTCAATTTAATCCGCGAGCTGACAAGGTAAAAGTCTGTCGTTCTGTCCGTGAACAAGGCAGTTAACCCGCCGTCATTGCAAATAAGAAATTGTTCTTAAAAACCTCTTAAGTGTTGGACACTTTTTTCAATTTTCGCCTAAAATGACATAGCCACATCTAACTGCCTGTAGCTCAGGCACTGATACAAGGATATGCATATTCTTGGTACCATTTGAAAGGAAACACTTTGAAGTGTGTGGAAATGTGAAAGGATTGTAGAAGGATATAACACATTAGATCAGGTAAAAGATAATACAAAGAAAAACCCACCGCTTTTTGTATTTTTGTACCATCATGTTTGAAATGCAAGAGAAAAGCCATAATGTATTATTCCAGCCCAGCTTCATTTTAGATTTTGGCCACTAGGTGGCAGCAGTGTATGTGCAAAGTTCCAGACCGATCCAATGAATCATTGCATTTCTGTTCAAAATGTTGTATCAAGACTGCCCAAATGTGCCTAATTTGTTGATTAACTTTTCATGTTCAAAACTGTGCACTCTACTCAAACAATAGCATGGTATTCTTTCACTGTAATAGCTACTGTAAATTGGTCAGTGCAGTTAGATTAACAAGAATTTAAGCTTTCTGCCAATGTCAGATATGTCTATGTCCTGGGAAATGTTCTTGTTACTTACAACCTCATGCTAATCGAATTAGCCTACGTTAGCTCAACCCACCAATCCTGAAGAAGTTTTAACTGACTTGCCAAGTTAAATAAAGGTAAAATAAAAACTCAGCTAATTCAAGTTCTATAACTAGCTATTACAAGTTATGATAACTGAGCTAATACAAGTTGTGATAACTGAGCTAATACAAGTTATGATAACTTTGCCTACAATGTATTATAACTCAGCTAACAGTACCTTTAGGATAGCAGGCTCCGTTGCGACACTCCTCTGTGGGAGAGCAGGAGTTGTCCACACAGTCCAAGATGTAGTTTCCAGCACAACGACACAGCTTGGAGCAGCCGTCACCAAAGATGATCTCTCCTGGCTAAAAGGACAGAGACAGGTAGAGAGGAATTATTAACATGTTTTTTTTTTTACAATATATATTGTAATTTATTTGTGCATTCTGTAAATGTATGCGTGTGTTCCTTGTGTTGCTGGTCATTTTGAAAGTATATTTGTGATGTGCTGAGAGGAGCACTATCAATATCCATGTAAGTGGACATTCTGGACAGTAAAAGTACTGTATTGTATAATATTGTATCATATTGTGTATCACATCGTATATATCGTGTATCATATATCGATTGGTATGCCGTATTGTAAATCATTCACAATATTGTACATCACATTATATTGTGTCATATTCAATCACACAGTACATTCTTAACCACAGACTAACAATCCCAGATGGTCTCGTACCTCATAGTAGTCACCTCCCTCCAGACAGCCACATGTTTCTATGGGGACACAGCGTCTGCCTTTGAACACAAAGCCTGGCTTACAGAAACACGCGCTGATACAGGAGCCAGTGCAGTTGGTGGAGGGTTCCTTACAGCTGGGGATGCAGGCAGGGCCACACTCTATATACTCAGCATTGGGAGGGCACGTCACTATTGGGGGAGAGAGAGAGAGGAGGATGGGGGGAGGCAAAGAAGAGAGGGTAAGAGGGTGAGGCAGAAGGGAGACAAGGGGTTAATATCAGGAATGATTGGTTTACCAATTAATTGATTTGCGCAAATACATAAAGCGGTTTCTGATTCTGATCGTAAAAATGAGAACAGGTGATTGTCTGTTAATTTCACCTGGTGGTTTTGTGGTAGTAGGTTTGGGAGTAGTTGGTTTAGGTGTAGTTGGTATGGGAGTAGTTGGTTTGACTGTAGTTGGGGCTGAGGGATAGAGGGAGACAGCATGAGACATAAGAGAGAAAGACATTATAGCCAAGTCTCAGATCTGTTTGTGCTGTCTGGTCAACTCATATGGTCACAGCCTGGTCACCTACCCTACCATCCAAGACGTCAGACGTCAAAACACCATTTTGAGTGTGTGTGGGTGTTTGTACGGACTGTTTATGTCAGGGGACTTACTTGTAGGATAGCAGTCCATCTCTCCTCCCTGGACCTTACACTCGTGCATTGGAGGGCAATCAGAGGGATTGCAGGTGACGAAGGGAGCGTTACAATAACATTTCAGCTTACAGTCCTCCAGGTACCACTCCTCACCAGGCTGGAGGGAGGGAGGGAAGGAGGAGAGATGGAGGGAGAGACAATAGTTCATCAGTGGTTGGTTGCAGGTTGGTTACATACACGTCACACACACAAAGTCCATCACCCGACACACAACACACTCACCTCATAGTACTGTCCGTTGGTGCCTTTGCAGCCACAGGAGTTCTCTTTGACACACTTCCCAGCGCTGAGGACGTAACCAGGGTCACACACACAGCCCTCTGAACAGGGAGCATCACACCCTGTGGAGGGTCTGGAGGCACAGCTGGGCTGGCAAGGGGCGGCACAGGGCACGTACTGACTGTTGGGGGGGCATGTCAGAGCTGGAGAGAAGGAGGGAAGAGGAGACATTAGGAGATAGGTCTACTTTAAAACATGACTGTCTCTTAATAATGACGTTGTTGATTATACGGAACAGTACTGTTAGAGTGTATTGTTTGGTCTTTGATGTGCTAATAACAGCAGGGTCTTTGGTGAGTGAATGAATCATTATTATTATATTAATCACTGCAATTTCCATCTTCATCATCAATATCCGTCTCTTCCTTGTTATTATTATGTATAACATGTATCTGTAGCAGGGTTGGGGTCCATTTCAATTCCAGTCAATTCAGGAAGTACTTTAAAATACCAATTCCAATTCTCTTTAATGCTTTTCAGTGAGGGAAAACTTGGAATGAGAATTTGGTTTACTTTCTGAAATGACTGGAATGAAATGGAATTGACCCCAACACTGATCTGTACTCACGGCAGAAGGTGCTGTTCCTCCAGGTTCCGATGGTGACTCCTCGGTCCTGACAGTCGTTGACGTACGACTCGATGGACTCACACAGGATGGGTTGAGCACCATCCAGCTCGCACAGGTCAAACAGACAGTCCTTGAAGAAACTCTGAAATAGACACACATAAACATATGCGTGTCTTCGACTTGCACCAAAGCTTGGAGGTTTGGTTACTTAAGTGACAAAGTTGTTTGAATTGAATATAATTAAGAGTGTTTAAACATTTATGCACTAAATATGTCTATATATTTACAAAATGTTTTTCTTGGGTGTGAGATTTTACATATTAAACAAACTTTTGTTGAATCTTAAAGACAAAATATGATATGACACTATATACCGTACATTACAGTAATATCTCACATTAGGTAAGACACTATATACAACACATTACGGTAGTTACTCACATTGGGGTTGACCTTGGGGTGACAGACAGCGAACGGTCCGTTCTTGTCCAGTAGCATGCCGCAGTAGCCAGAGCTCTCATACCTGTCCAGTTCATCATCAGTACAGCCTGGGATGGTGGTGTTGGGCTTCTTGTTACAACTGGAGTCAGAGACAGGGTAAATCAGTCATGTGTGTGTGTTGGTGTGTGTGTGATCATGTGTTATGTGTGTGTTATGTGTGTGTAATGTGTGTGTGTGTGTGTCTGAGTGTGTCTGTGTGTGTGTGTGTGTGTGTGTGTGTGTGTGTGTGTGTGTGTGTGTGTGTGTGTGTGTGTGTGTGTGTGTGTGTGTGTGTGTCTGTAACTGGTGGCATGACTCACTTGGGATCTGTGACCCAGCTGTGTCCAAAGTCATTGGGGTTGGTGGTCAGAGAACCGTCGGGTTTCCTGAAGTCATCGTTGGAGTTTCCGTTGTAGTCTCCACACAGTCCACACAGCTTGTCCTTATAGCTAAATACAGAGGAGCAAATAGACCGATGAGTCAAGCATTTTTTCAAGAATATTAATGACAAAATTATAAAATAAAAATATTACAATGTGAGAACTTTCTACTTGGTTTTTATTGTACGTTGTGTTTATATGGTTATTTTAATGGTATATCATGTCGGGGTCACCAAAACTGTAGGAGAGAAACCAAGCTGCATAGACCCCATTTTTGGTCTCTCTCTCTCTGTATGTGTGTGTGTGTGTGTTCTCTTCAGTGTGTGTATGAAGCAGTTTTGACTCACTCCTTGATGACCTTGATGTCCATATAGTGGTTTCCGTCATATCGTACGGTCACACCAAAGTCCATGGCTACAGTGTAGTGTTTACCAGACTTCAAAACAGACACGCCTGTAGCTGGGGTCAGTGGGATGTTCACATTGATACCATCCAACTAGGAGGAGAAGAGGACACAGACGTGTTAGTGAGGGGCACTTCATTTTTTATGTTTTTTAGCTTCCTCTTTATAAGCTGTTCTGTGTTTTGTATAAATTTGATGCATTTAATGCTGCTCAGGAATTTCCCTTCGGTGGCAAAAAAATATTTATTGAATACAATGACAAACTGTTCTTGACAGTGTATGTTACTTTATATTGAATTTGTACATGCAGGGCTCTGCATTTTATCAGTATTTCTTTCTATTGTTACGTTATTAAACATTTTCAAACGTCTTCCTCATCTCTTTTTCTCTCTACCCCAACCCTATCCCTCCATCAATCCCTCTCTCTCACCTGCACGGTGCCTCCCTTCAAGATGGAGATCTTCACCCCACGCACGTACACATGCACAGCCTTCAGGTAGGAGATGGTTGGTTTGTTGAAGCGGTTCTCGTTGTCAGCATGCACCTCGTAGTGAGGCACTGACGTGTGGTTACAGGGCTCTGACATCAGGTAGCTGCAGTTCCCCATGAAGTTGTACTTCTTCTTGTCGAAGGTGGTGTAGTGAGGGTCACCAGACGCGATACAGGTAGAGGTGTCTGGGGGGAATAGTGATTATAAAGTTGGGAGTGAGATTAGTAATTGGCTGGTGGAAATAATACTGACTCATTGTTCACATAGTTGAGTTATTATTTTCACCAAATGATGCCTGACAAAATGTAAATAGTGTTTTCCAAGCTGAACATAATACATGTATACTGTATATAAGGCTGTCTGTTTGCATAGCTAAGAATCAAACTCTAGGAACGATCCACTTTACTGTAGGTTGGATGTTCCCGTGGGTTTCACGATGGAACTCCTTCCCAATATAATAGATTTGATAAGACTTTATATAAGATGATAACTGAGCTAATATAAGTTATGATAACTGAGCTAATACAAGTTATGATAACTGAGCTAATACAAGTTATGATAACTTTGGCGGCAGGGTAGCCTAGTGGTTAGATCGTTGGGCCAGTAACTGAAAGGTTGCTCAATTTAATCCGCGAGCTGACAAGGTAAAAGTCTGTCGTTCTGTCCGTGAACAAGGCAGTTAACCCGCCGTCATTGCAAATAAGAAATTGTTCTTAAAAACCTCTTAAGTGTTGGACACTTTTTTTCAATTTTCGCCTAAAATGACATAGCCACATCTAACTGCCTGTAGCTCAGGCACTGATACAAGGATATGCATATTCTTGGTACCATTTGAAAGGAAACACTTTGAAGTGTGTGGAAATGTGAAAGGATTGTAGAAGGATATAACACATTAGATCAGGTAAAAGATAATACAAAGAAAAACCCACCGCTTTTTTGTATTTTTTTGTACCATCATGTTTGAAATGCAAGAGAAAAGCCATAATGTATTATTCCAGCCCAGCTTCATTTTAGATTTTGGCCACTAGGTGGCAGCAGTGTATGTGCAAAGTTCCAGACCGATCCAATGAATCATTGCATTTCTGTTCAAAATGTTGTATCAAGACTGCCCAAATGTGCCTAATTTGTTGATGAACTTTTCATGTTCAAAACTGTGCACTCTACTCAAACAATAGCATGGTATTCTTTCACTGTAATAGCTACTGTAAATTGGTCAGTGCAGTTAGATTAACAAGAATTTAAGCTTTCTGCCAATGTCAGATATGTCTATGTCCTGGGAAATGTTCTTGTTACTTACAACCTCATGCTAATCGAATTAGCCTACGTTAGCTCAACCCACCAATCCTGAAGAAGTTTTAACTGACTTGCCAAGTTAAATAAAGGTAAAATAAAAACTCAGCTAATTCAAGTTCTTATAACTTAGCTATTACAAGTTATGATAACTGAACTAATACAAGTTGTGATAACTGAGCTAATACAAGTTATGATAACTTTGCCTAACAATGTATTATAACTCAGCTAACAGTACCTTTAGGATAGCAGGCTCCGTTGCGACACTCCTCTGTGGGAGAGCAGGAGTTGTCCACACAGTCCAAGATGTAGTTTCCAGCACAACGACACAGCTTGGAGCAGCCGTCACCAAAGATGATCTCTCCTGGCTAAAAGGACAGAGACAGGTAGAGAGGAATTATTAACATGTTTTTTTTTACAATATATATTGTAATTTATTTGTGCATTCTGTAAACGTATGCGTGTGTTCCTTGTGTTGCTGGTCATTTTGAAAGTATATTTGTGATGTGCTGAGAGGAGCACTATCAATATCCATGTAAGTGGACATTCTGGACAGTAAAAGTACTGTATTGTATAATATTGTGTATCACATCGTATATATCGTGTATCATATATCGATTGGTATGCCGTATTGTAAATCATTCACAATATTGTACATCACATTATATTGTGTCATATTCAATCACACAGTACATTCTTAACCACAGACTAACAATCCCAGATGGTCTCGTACCTCATAGTAGTCACCTCCCTCCAGACAGCCACATGTTTCTATGGGGACACAGCGTCTGCCTTTGAACACAAAGCCTGGCTTACAGAAACACGCGCTGATACAGGAGCCAGTGCAGTTGGTGGAGGGTTCCTTACAGCTGGGGATGCAGGCAGGGCCACACTCTATATACTCAGCATTGGGAGGGCACGTCACTATTGGGGGAGAGAGAGAGAGGAGGATGGGGGAGGCAAAGAAGAGAGGGTAAGAGGGTGAGGCAGAAGGGAGACAAGGGGTTAATATCAGGAATTATTGGTTTACCAATTAATTGATTTGCGCAAATACATAAAGCGGTTTCTGATTCTGATCGTAAAAATGAGAACAGGTGATTGTCTGTTAATTTCACCTGGTGGTTTTGTGGTAGTAGGTTTGGGAGTAGTTGGTTTAGGTGTAGTTGGTATGGGAGTAGTTGGTTTGACTGTAGTTGGGGCTGAGGGATAGAGGGAGACAGCATGAGACATAAGAGAGAAAGACATTATAGCCAAGTCTCAGATCTGTTTGTGCTGTCTGGTCAACTCATATGGTCACAGCCTGGTCACCTACCCTACCATCCAAGACGTCAGACGTCAAAACACCATTTTGAGTGTGTGTGGGTGTTTGTACGGACTGTTTATGTCAGGGGACTTACTTGTAGGATAGCAGTCCATCTCTCCTCCCTGGACCTTACACTCGTGCATTGGAGGGCAATCAGAGGGATTGCAGGTGACGAAGGGAGCGTTACAATAACATTTCAGCTTACAGTCCTCCAGGTACCACTCCTCACCAGGCTGGAGGGAGGGAGGGAAGGAGGAGAGATGGAGGGAGAGACAATAGTTCATCAGTGGTTGGTTGCAGGTTGGTTACATACACGTCACACACACAAAGTCCATCACCCGACACACAACACACTCACCTCATAGTACTGTCCGTTGGTGCCTTTGCAGCCACAGGAGTTCTCTTTGACACACTTCCCAGCGCTGAGGACGTAACCAGGGTCACACACACAGCCCTCTGAACAGGGAGCATCACACCCTGTGGAGGGTCTGGAGGCACAGCTGGGCTGGCAAGGGGCGGCACAGGGCACGTACTGACTGTTGGGGGGGCATGTCAGAGCTGGAGAGAAGGAGGGAAGAGGAGACATTAGGAGATAGGTCTACTTTAAAACATGACTGTCTCTTAATAATGACGTTGTTGATTATACGGAACAGTACTGTTAGAGTGTATTGTTTGGTCTTTGATGTGCTAATAACAGCAGGGTCTTTGGTGAGTGAATGAATCATTATTATTATATTAATCACTGCAATTTCCATCTTCATCATCAATATCCGTCTCTTCCTTGTTATTATTATGTATAACATGTATCTGTAGCAGGGTTGGGGTCCATTTCAATTCCAGTCAATTCAGGAAGTACTTTAAAATACCAATTCCAATTCTCTTTAATGCTTTTCAGTGAGGGAAAACTTGGAATGAGAATTTGGTTTACTTTCTGAAATGACTGGAATGAAATGGAATTGACCCCAACACTGATCTGTACTCACGGCAGAAGGTGCTGTTCCTCCAGGTTCCGATGGTGACTCCTCGGTCCTGACAGTCGTTGACGTACGACTCGATGGACTCACACAGGATGGGTTGAGCACCATCCAGCTCGCACAGGTCAAACAGACAGTCCTTGAAGAAACTCTGAAATAGACACACATAAACATATGCGTGTCTTCGACTTGCACCAAAGCTTGGAGGTTTGGTTACTTAAGTGACAAAGTTGTTTGAATTGAATATAATTAAGAGTGTTTAAACATTTATGCACTAAATATGTCTATATATTTACAAAATGTTTTTCTTGGGTGTGAGATTTTACACATTAAACAAACTTTTGTTGAATCTTAAAGACAAAATATGATATGACCCTATATACCGTACATTACAGTAATATCTCACATTAGGTAAGACACTATACACAACACATTACGGTAGTTACTCACATTGGGGTTGACCTTGGGGTGACAGACAGCGAACGGTCCGTTCTTGTCCAGTAGCATGCCGCAGTAGCCAGAGCTCTCATACCTGTCCAGTTCATCATCAGTACAGCCTGGGATGGTGGTGTTGGGCTTCTTGTTACAACTGGAGTCAGAGACAGGGTGAATCAGTCATGTGTGTGTGTGTGTGTGTGTGTGTGTGTGTGTGTGTGTGTGTGTGTGTGTGTGTGTGTGTGTGTGTGTGTGTGTGTGTGTGTGTGTAACTGGTGGCATGACTCACTTGGGATCTGTGACCCAGCTGTGTCCAAAGTCATTGGGGTTGGTGGTCAGAGAACCGTCGGGTTTCCTGAAGTCATCGTTGGAGTTTCCGTTGTAGTCTCCACACAGTCCACACAGCTTGTCCTTATAGCTAAATACAGAGGAGCAAATAGACCGATGAGTCAAGCATTTTTTCAAGAATATTAATGACAAAATTATAAAATAAAAATATTACAATGTGAGAACTTTCTACTTGGTTTTTATTGTACGTTGTGTTTATATGGTTATTTTAATGGTATATCATGTCGGGGTCACCAAAACTGTAGGAGAGAAACCAAGCTGCATAGACCCCATTTTTGGTCTCTCTCTCTCTGTATGTGTGTGTGTGTGTGTTCTCTTCAGTGTGTGTATGAAGCAGTTTTGACTCACTCCTTGATGACCTTGATGTCCATATAGTGGTTTCCGTCATATCGTACGGTCACACCAAAGTCCATGGCTACAGTGTAGTGTTTACCAGACTTCAAAACAGACACGCCTGTAGCTGGGGTCAGTGGGATGTTCACATTGATACCATCCAACTAGGAGGAGAAGAGGACACAGACGTGTTAGTGAGGGGCACTTCATTTTTTATGTTTTTTAGCTTGCTCTTTATAAGCTGTTCTGTGTTTTGTATGAATTTGATGCATTTAATGCTGCTCTGGAATTTCCCTTCGGTGGCAAAAAAATATTTATTGAATACAATGACAAACTGTTCTTGACAGTGTATGTTACTTTATATTGAATTTGTACATGCAGGGCTCTGCATTTTATCAGTATTTCTTTCTATTGTTTCGTATTTAAACATTTTCAAACGTCTTCCTCATCTCTTTTTCTCTCTACCCCAACCCTATCCCTCCATCAATCCCTCTCTCTCTCACCTGCACGGTGCCTCCCTTCAAGATGGAGATCTTCACCCCACGCACGTACACATGCACAGCCTTCAGGTAGGAGATGGTTGGTTTGTTGAAGCGGTTCTCGTTGTCAGCATGCACCTCGTAGTGAGGCACTGACGTGTGGTTACAGGGCTCTGACATCAGGTAGCTGCAGTTCCCCATGAAGTTGTACTTCTTCTTGTCGAAGGTGGTGTAGTGAGGGTCACCAGACGCGATACAGGTAGAGGTGTCTGGGGGGAATAGTGATTATAAAGTTGGGAGTGAGATTAGTAATTGGCTGGTGGAAATAATACTGACTCATTGTTCACATAGTTGGGTTATTATTTTCACCAAATGATGCCTGACAAAATGTAAATAGTGTTTTCCAAGCTGAACATAATACATGTATACTGTATATAAGGCTGTCTGTTTGCATAGCTAGGAATCAAACTCTAGGAACGATCCATTTTACTGTAGGTTGGATGTTCCTGTGGGTTTCACGATGGAACTCCTTACCAATATAATAGATTTGATAAGACTTTCATCTTTATATAAGTGATGATAACTGAGCTAATACAAGTTATGATAACTGAGCTAATACAAGTTATGATAACTGAGCTAATACAAGTTATGATAACTGAGCTAATACAAGTTATGATAACTTTGGCGGCAGGTAGCCTAGTGGTTAGATCGTTGGGCCAGTAACTGAAAGGTTGCTCAATTTAATCTGCGAGCTGACAAGGTAAAAGTCTGTCGTTCTGTCCGTGAACAAGGCAGTTAACCCGCCGTCATTGCAAATAAGAAATTGTTCTTAAAAACCTCTTAAGTGTTGGACACTTTTTTTCAATTTTCGCCTAAAATGACATAGCCACATCTAACTGCCTGTAGCTCAGGCACTGATACAAGGATATGCATATTCTTGGTACCATTTGAAAGGAAACACTTTGAAGTGTGTGGAAATGTGAAAGGATTGTAGAAGGATATAACACATTAGATCAGGTAAAAGATAATACAAAGAAAAACCCACCGCTTTTTTGTATTTTTTTGTACCATCATGTTTGAAATGCAAGAGAAAAGCCATAATGTATTATTCCAGCCCAGCTTCATTTTAGATTTTGGCCACTAGGTGGCAGCAGTGTATGTGCAAAGTTCCAGACCGATCCAATGAATCATTGCATTTCTGTTCAAAATGTTGTATCAAGACTGCCCAAATGTGCCTAATTTGTTGATGAACTTTTCATGTTCAAAACTGTGCACTCTACTCAAACAATAGCATGGTATTCTTTCACTGTAATAGCTACTGTAAATTGGTCAGTGCAGTTAGATTAACAAGAATTTAAGCTTTCTGCCAATGTCAGATATGTCTATGTCCTGGGAAATGTTCTTGTTACTTACAACCTCATGCTAATCGAATTAGCCTACGTTAGCTCAACCCACCAATCCTGAAGAAGTTTTAACTGACTTGCCAAGTTAAATAAAGGTAAAATAAAAACTCAGCTAATTCAAGTTCTTATAACTTAGCTATTACAAGTTATGATAACTGAACTAATACAAGTTGTGATAACTGAGCTAATACAAGTTATGATAACTTTGCCTAACAATGTATTATAACTCAGCTAACAGTACCTTTAGGATAGCAGGCTCCGTTGCGACACTCCTCTGTGGGAGAGCAGGAGTTGTCCACACAGTCCAAGATGTAGTTTCCAGCACAACGACACAGCTTGGAGCAGCCGTCACCAAAGATGATCTCTCCTGGCTAAAAGGACAGAGACAGGTAGAGAGGAATTATTAACATGTTTTTTTTTACAATATATATTGTAATTTATTTGTGCATTCTGTAAATGTATGCGTGTGTTCCTTGTGTTGCTGGTCATTTTGAAAGTATATTTGTGATGTGCTGAGAGGAGCACTATCAATATCCATGTAAGTGGACATTCTGGACAGTAAAAGTACTGTATTGTATAATATTGTATCATATTGTGTATCACATCGTATATATCGTATCATATATCGATTGGTATGCCGTATTGTAAATCATTCACAATATTGTACATCACATTATATTGTGTCATATTCAATCACACAGTACATTCTTAACCACAGACTAACAATCCCAGATGGTCTCGTACCTCATAGTAGTCACCTCCTGCAGACATCCACATGTTTCTATGGGGACACAGCGTCTGCCTTTGAACACAAAGCCTGGCTTACAGAAACACGCGCTGATACAGGAGCCAGTGCAGTTGGTGGAGGGTTCCTTACAGCTGGGGATGCAGGCAGGGCCACACTCTATATACTCAGCATTGGGAGGGCACGTCACTATTGGGGGAGAGAGAGAGAGGAGGATGGGGGAGGCAAAGAAGAGAGGGTAAGAGGGTGAGGCAGAAGGGAGACAAGGGGTTAATATCAGGAATTATTGGTTTACCAATTAATTGATTTGCGCAAATACATAAAGCGGTTTCTGATTCTGATCGTAAAAATGAGAACAGGTGATTGTCTGTTAATTTCACCTGGTGGTTTTGTGGTAGTAGGTTTGGGAGTAGTTGGTTTAGGTGTAGTTGGTATGGGAGTAGTTGGTTTGACTGTAGTTGGGGCTGAGGGATAGAGGGAGACAGCATGAGACATAAGAGAGAAAGACATTATAGCCAAGTCTCAGATCTGTTTGTGCTGTCTGGTCAACTCATATGGTCACAGCCTGGTCACCTACCCTACCATCCAAGACGTCAGACGTCAAAACACCATTTTGAGTGTGTGTGGGTGTTTGTACGGACTGTTTATGTCAGGGGACTTACTTGTAGGATAGCAGTCCATCTCTCCTCCCTGGACCTTACACTCGTGCATTGGAGGGCAATCAGAGGGATTGCAGGTGACGAAGGGAGCGTTACAATAACATTTCAGCTTACAGTCCTCCAGGTACCACTCCTCACCAGGCTGGAGGGAGGGAGGGAAGGAGGAGAGATGGAGGGAGAGACAATAGTTCATCAGTGGTTGGTTGCAGGTTGGTTACATACACGTCACACACACAAAGTCCATCACCCGACACACAACACACTCACCTCATAGTACTGTCCGTTGGTGCCTTTGCAGCCACAGGAGTTCTCTTTGACACACTTCCCAGCGCTGAGGACGTAACCAGGGTCACACACACAGCCCTCTGAACAGGGAGCATCACACCCTGTGGAGGGTCTGGAGGCACAGCTGGGCTGGCAAGGGGCGGCACAGGGCACGTACTGACTGTTGGGGGGGCATGTCAGAGCTGGAGAGAAGGAGGGAAGAGGAGACATTAGGAGATAGGTCTACTTTAAAACATGACTGTCTCTTAATAATGACGTTGTTGATTATACGGAACAGTACTGTTAGAGTGTATTGTTTGGTCTTTGATGTGCTAATAACAGCAGGGTCTTTGGTGAGTGAATGAATCATTATTATTATATTAATCACTGCAATTTCCATCTTCATCATCAATATCCGTCTCTTCCTTGTTATTATTATGTATAACATGTATCTGTAGCAGGGTTGGGGTCCATTTCAATTCCAGTCAATTCAGGAAGTACTTTAAAATACCAATTCCAATTCTCTTTAATGCTTTTCAGTGAGGGAAAACTTGGAATGAGAATTTGGTTTACTTTCTGAAATGACTGGAATTGACCCCAACACTGATCTGTACTCACGGCAGAAGGTGCTGTTCCTCCAGGTTCCGATGGTGACTCCTCGGTCCTGACAGTCGTTGACGTACGACTCGATGGACTCACACAGGATGGGTTGAGCACCATCCAGCTCGCACAGGTCAAACAGACAGTCCTTGAAGAAACTCTGAAATAGACACACATAAACATATGCGTGTCTTCGACTTGCACCAAAGCTTGGAGGTTTGGTTACTTAAGTGACAAAGTTGTTTGAATTGAATATAATTAAGAGTGTTTAAACATTTCTGCACTAAATATGTCTATATATTTACAAAATGTTTTTCTTGGGTGTGAGATTTTACACATTAAACAAACTTGTGTTGAATCTTAAAGACAAAATATGATATGACCCTATATACCGTACATTACAGTAATATCTCACATTAGGTAAGACACTATATACAACACATTACGGTAGTTACTCACATTGGGGTTGACCTTGGGGTGACAGACAGCGAATGGTCCGTTCTTGTCCAGTAGCATGCCGCAGTAGCCAGAGCTCTCATACCTGTCCAGTTCATCATCAGTACAGCCTGGGATGGTGGTGTTGGGCTTCTTGTTACAACTGGAGTCAGAGACCGGGTGAATCAGTCATGTGTGTGTGTGTGTGTGTGTGTGTGTGTGTGTGTGTGTGTGTGTGTGTGTGTGTGTGTGTGTGTGTGTGTGTGTGTGTGTGTGTGTGTGTCTGTAACTGCTGGTATGACTCACTTGGGATCTGTGACCCAGCTGTGTCCAAAGTCATTGGGGTTGGTGGTCAGAGAACCGTCGGGTTTCCTGAAGTCATCGTTGGAGTTTCCGTTGTAGTCTCCACACAGTCCACACAGCTTGTCCTTATAGCTAAATACAGAGGAGCAAATAGACCGATGAGTCAAGCATTTTTTCTACAATATTAATTAATGACAACATTATAAAATACAAATATTACAATGTGAGAATTTTCTACTTGGTTTTTATTTTACGTTGTGTTTATATGGTTATTTTAATGGTATATCATGTCGGGGTCACCAAAACTGTAGGAGAGAAACCAAGCGGCATAGACCCCATGTTTGGTCTCTCTCTCTGTATGTGTGTGTGTGTGTGTGTTGTCTTCAGAGTGTGTATGAAGCAGTTTTGACTCACTCCTTGATGACCTTGATGTCCATATAGTGGTTTCCGTCATATCGTACGGTCACACCAAAGTCCATGGCTACAGTGTAGTGTTTACCAGACTTCAAAACAGACACGCCTGTAGCTGGGGTCAGTGGGATGTTCACATTGATACCATCCAACTAGGAGGAGAAGAGGACACAGACGTGTTAGTGAGGGGCACTTCATTTTTTATGTTTTTTAGCTTCCTCTTTATAAGCTGTTCTGTGTTTTGTATGAATTTGATGCATTTAATGCTGCTCGGGAATTTCCCTTCGGTGGCAAAAAAATATTTATTGAATACAATGACAAACTGTTCTTGACAGTGTATGTTACTTTATATTGAATTTGTACATGCAGGGCTCTGCATTTTATCAGTATTTCTTTCTATTGTTACGTTATTAAACATTTTCAAACGTCTTCCTCATCTCTTTTTCTCTCTACCCCAACCCTATCCCTCCATCAATCCCTCTCTCTCTCACCTGCACGGTGCCTCCCTTCAAGATGGAGATCTTCACCCCATGCACGTACACATGCACAGCCTTCAGGTAGGAGATGGTTGGTTTGTTGAAGCGGTTCTCGTTGTCAGCATGCACCTCGTAGTGAGGCACTGACGTGTGGTTACAGGGCTCTGACATCAGGTAGCTGCAGTTCCCCATGAAGTTGTACTTCTTCTTGTCGAAGGTGGTGTAGTGAGGGTCACCAGACGCGATACAGGTAGAGGTGTCTGGGGGGAATAGTGATTATAAAGTTGGGAGTGAGATTAGTAATTGGCTGGTGGAAATAATACTGACTCATTGTTCACATAGTTGGGTTATTATTTTCACCAAATGATGCCTGACAAAATGTAAATAGTGTTTTCCAAGCTGAACATAATACATGTATACTGTATATAAGGCTGTCTGTTTGCATAGCTAGGAATCAAACTCTAGGAACGATCCATTTTACTGTAGGTTGGATGTTCCTGTGGGTTTCACGATGGAACTCCTTACCAATATAATAGATTTGATAAGACTTTCATCTTTATATAAGTGATGATAACTGAGCTAATACAAGTTATAACTGATAACTGAGATAACTGAGCTAATACAAGATAACTGAGCTGATAACTAACTTGGCGGCAGGTAGCCTAGTGGTTAGATCGTTGGGCCAGTAACTGAAAGGTTGCTCAATTTAATCCGCGAGCTGACAAGGTAAAAGTCTGTCGTTCTGTCCGTGAACAAGGCAGTTAACCGTCATTGCAAATAAGAAATTGTTCTTAAAAACCTCTTAAGTGTTGGACACTTATTTTCAATTTTCGCCTAAAATGACATAGCCACATCTAACTGCCTGTAGCTCAGGCACTGATACAAGGACAAGGATATGCATATTCTTGGTACCATTTGAAAGGAAACACTTTGAAGTGTGTGGAAATGTGAAAGGATTGTAGAAGGATATAACACATTAGATCAGGTAAAAGATAATACAAAGAAAAACCCACCGCTTTTTTGTATTTTTTGTACCATCATGTTTGAAATGCAAGAGAAAAGCCATAATGTATTATTCCAGCCCAGCTTCATTTTAGATTTTGGCCACTAGGTGGCAGCAGTGTATGTGCAAAGTTCCAGACCGATCCAATGAATCATTGCATTTCTGTTCAAAATGTTGTATCAAGACTGCCCAAATGTGCCTAATTTGTTGATGAACTTTTCATGTTCAAAACTGTGCACTCTACTCAAACAATAGCATGGTATTCTTTCACTGTAATAGCTACTGTAAATTGGTCAGTGCAGTTAGATTAACAATAATTTAAGCTTTCTGCCAATGTCAGATATGTCTATGTCCTGGGAAATGTTCTTGTTACTTACAACCTCATGCTAATCGAATTAGCCTACGTTAGCTCAACCCACCAATCCTGAAGAAGTTTTAACTGACTTGCCAAGTTAAATAAAGGTAAAATAAAAACTCAGCTAATTCAAGTTCTTATAACTTAGCTATTACAAGTTATGATAACTGAACTAATACAAGTTGTGATAACTGAGCTAATACAAGTTATGATAACTTTGCCTAACAATGTATTATAACTCAGCTAACAGTACCTTTAGGATAGCAGGCTCCGTTGCGACACTCCTCTGTGGGAGAGCAGGAGTTGTCCACACAGTCCAAGATGTAGTTTCCAGCACAACGACACAGCTTGGAGCAGCCGTCACCAAAGATGATCTCTCCTGGCTAAAAGGACAGAGACAGGTAGAGAGGAATTATTAACATGTTTTTTTTTACAATATATATTGTAATTTATTTGTGCATTCTGTAAACGTATGCGTGTGTTCCTTGTGTTGCTGGTCATTTTGAAAGTATATTTGTGATGTGCTGAGAGGAGCACTATCAATATCCATGTAAGTGGACATTCTGGACAGTAAAAGTACTGTATTGTATAATATTGTATCATATTGTGTATCACATCGTATATATCGTGTATCATATATCGATTGGTATGCCGTATTGTAAATCATTCACAATATTGTACATCACATTATATTGTGTCATATTCAATCACACAGTACATTCTTAACCACAGACTAACAATCCCAGATGGTCTCGTACCTCATAGTAGTCACCTCCCTCCAGACAGCCACATGTTTCTATGGGGACACAGCGTCTGCCTTTGAACACAAAGCCTGGCTTACAGAAACACGCGCTGATACAGGAGCCAGTGCAGTTGGTGGAGGGTTCCTTACAGCTGGGGATGCAGGCAGGGCCACACTCTATATACTCAGCATTGGGAGGGCACGTCACTATTGGGGGAGAGAGGGAAAGGAGGAGGAGGGGGTAAGGGGGTGTATGGGTTGGGGGTAAGGGGGTGTATGGGTTGGGGGTAAGGGGGTGTATGGGTTGGGGGGTAAGGGGGTGTATGGGTTGGGGTGGAAGGGAATCAAAGGTTAACAACAGAGCTCATTTGTGACGGTTTCTGATTCTGACCATGAGAATGATAGAGGTGATTGGCTGTTAATCTCACCTGGTGGTTTTGTGGTTGGTGGTTTTGGTGTAGAAGGCTTGGGAGTTGAGGGTTTGGGAGTAGTTGTTCCTGGTGCTGATGTAGTTGGTCCCGGTGTTGGAGGTTTTGGTGTAGTTGGTGGAGGAGCTGAAATAACCAATGAAAACATTTGAGACACAAAAAAATACTTTCAGAAGACCAAATAAACTCCAGAGGCTAGCAGTTTTCAAAGATCAGAAGACATGGTTGTCTATATTTACACAAGATATTGATCATCTCAGGTCATAGATTATTCATTACCTGTGCATTCTGTGATGCATACAGCGTCTATAGCGATGTCTGTCTCAGGGGTCTCACCGTAGAAGCCAACGATCACAAACTGAAACTCAAACACCCTCCGTCAAATCAACATTCAAACAACAGGAAAACAGGTTTACCAGATAAATACACATTTGTGCTTCGATAAAGAAGGGTTGAATATAATATAATATAATATAATATAAGAGCACAAGGCTATTTAATTGTTTTTTTTATATCAAATTCGTAACAAATCACTTTTCAGCCTGTTTACCTGCATGTTATCTGAGCCAAGGTAGCGTATCTCTGCAGGCTTCCAACCCTGGCCCTGGTTCCCTGTCAAGGAGAAGATAGGGGAACCGAGGCTTCCTCCTGGAGGGGGAGAGCGAGATACAGAGAGAGTAGAGGCAGAGAGTGGGTAATCAAAGGTAAGTGAAGCTGCAAGACATCAGTTATCTTACCACCAGTCACATCTATCTTATAGGTAAGTGGAGCTGCAAGACATCAGTTCTCTTACCACCAGTCACATCTATCTTATAGGTAAGTGGAGCTGCAAGACATCAGTTATCTTACCACCAGTCACATCTATCTTATAGGTAAGTGGAGCTGCAAGACATCAGTTATCTTACCACCAGTCACATCTATCTTATAGGTAAGTGGAGCTGCAAGACATCAGTTATCTTACCACCAGTCACATCTGTCTTATAGGTAAGTGGAGCTGCAAGACATCAGTTATCTTACCACCAGTCACATCTGTCTTATAGGTAAGTGGAGCTGCAAGACATCAGTTATCTTACCACCAGTCACATCTGTCTTATAGGTAAGTGGAGCTGCAAGACATCAGTTATCTTACCACCAGTCACATCTATCTTATAGGTAAGTGGAGCTGCAAGACATCAGTTATCTTACCACCAGTCACATCTATCTTATAGGTAAGTGGAGCTGCAAGACATCAGTTATCTTACCACCAGTCACATCTGTCTTATAGGTAAGTGGAGCTGCAAGACATCAGTTATCTTACCGCTGGTCACTGCGTGGACATTGAGCTTCATGGTGGTGGCAGTGCCGTACATGTAGTAATAGAAGGTAAGGTCCAGACAGCCAGAGGAGGAGGTGGTGGGTGGGCTCCACAGCTCTACTTTCTCTCCAGCGACACGAAACAACGAGTCCATCAGCAGATATTGGCCCACTGCGGAGAGAAGAGACCACATGAAAACAAGACAATATGAGAAAGTACACGAGTGACCTTTAACATGAGCTGTTGGGTGTCACCATGTATTTTCTCCCAGTAAATAAAAGAAGATTTAGACAGCACAGTGTTCAAAGGAAGACCTACAGCCTGGTTTGGAGAAGTCATCGTCAGGACCAGATCCGTCTGTGTCAGTTTGACCAATCCACTGCTCCCAACCAAACAAGTCAGGATGTGATGGTTTACGTGCCTCCCAGCTGCACAGATCATCAGTGGTGTCGAAGTCACAACCAGTCAGACAGGCTGTGGAAATACATGAAATTGATCAGTACAGGTGTATGATATAGTCAAACTGGAAAGGGAAAGAGAGTAGGGGGGGGGGGTAATGAGAATGAGAGTAAAGAGCTACATACCTGGACAAGCTCCCTCACTAATGACAATGTTATCCAGGGCTGAGTCACATGAAGCAGACAATCCACGCTGTGCCTCAAACACAATCTGTAGACAGAGATAAACACATAAAATATGGAGAATGTGTAGTCACCCAAGTCACTGTGTGTAGTCACCCAAGTCACTGTGTGTAGTCACCCAAGTCACTGTGTGTAGTCACCCAAGTCACTGTGTGTAGTCACCCAAGTCACTGTGTGTAGTCACCCAAGTCACTGTGTGTAGTCACCCAAGTCACTGTGTGTAGTCACCCAAGTCACTGTCATTGACCAATAATTGTCCAATTATATGCCAGGTAGAGAGACAAAACCAGCTAAGCAAGGGCCACAACAAATAAAAAACTTGAGAGGTCCTGATGTCAATGTCTCCTTGTCTGTCTGTTTTTCTCTCTCTCACATTCCCTGAGCTGTGATTGTTTTACAACTACCAGTGTCTCGTTAAAGACTTTGCTGTGGAGGACAAGAGAGATGAAAAGTGCTGTAAAGAAATGTCAGAGGACTGTAAAACGTACACAGATGCTTGTGACCCGACTGATCACTCTTTCACTGAAACCAGATACATACAGCACTCAAACATGTCAGTGTCTATCCTGAATCTAATTTAAACACACACACACTCACTCACATTTAGGGTCTGTCCTGCTGGTTTGGCCACAGTGACAGCAGCTCCAAGCCAGGAGGGGCTCTGGATCCCAGTCTTCTCCCAGACTTTGTCCTCCGAGGTGGGCCTCTTGGCCAGCACGTGCAGGTGGTTCTGGTTGTCTGATCCGTACATGTAGTAGTGGAACTGGACACAAATCTGGGTGGAGGTGGAGGAGAGGGCCGGGCTGAGAAGACGAGCCTTCTGCCCGTTGGCCACATTGTCACACTCATGGTAGATGTAGAACCCATCTGGAGAAATAAAGAAAGAAAAGGAGAGAGAGAGAGAGAGAGAGAGAGAGAGAGAGAGAGAGAGCGCAAGAGAGAGAGAGAGAAAGAGAGAGAGTGAGAGAGAGAGAGAGAGAGAGAGAGAGAAAAGAGAGAGAGTGAGGGAGAGCGAGAGAGTGAGAGAGAGAGAGAGAGAGAAAGAGAGAGGGTGAGAAAGAGTGAGAGAAAGAGTGAGAGAGAGAGAGAGAGAGAGAGAGAGAGAGAGAGAGAGAGAAAGAGAGAGAGAAAGAGAGCGAGTGAGTGAGAAAGAGATAAGGAGAGAGAAAGAGAGAGAGATTGATGATGTAGATGGGTGTGGAGTGACAAAGAACCATTGAAGCAATCTTTTCTGTGATGTAAGAGTCATAGTCTAAATGTTGGATATGACTGTGAATTTCGAGGTGCACGATACTGCTATTAAAACTCCAGATCCCTCATGGTAGGAGTTGTCTAAAGCAGAAAGAAGACTGGCCCCCAAAAGCCACCACAACCTATTTACCTACATGAGTGAAAAAAACATTTACTAACGTCTCTCATATATGTGATGTATATATATATACACACAGGTGGATGTCCCTAAGAGGACAGGCTACTCACTGCCGTCAGGGTAGTCCCCGGGGGGGCCTGTTCCTGGTGTAGGGGTGGGGCCTCGGTGTCTTGTCCAATCACTGTTGTCGTTGCCGTCCTGCTGGAGCTGACAGTAGGGTGCACTTTCCTGGTTAAAGTCACAAGAGGTCAGAATGGCTGTGGGAAAGAGATGGGTGGAGAGAGAGGGATGAAGAGAGAGGGGTGGAAGGAGGGACAGAGAGAGAGGGATGGAGAGAGAGGGATGGAGAGAGGGATGGAGAGAGAGGGATGAGAGAGGGATGGAGAGAGAGGGATGGAGAGAGGGACGGAGAGAGAGGGATAGAGAGGGGATGGAGAGAGGGATGGAGAGAGAGGGATGGGAGAGGGATGAGAGAGAGGGATGAGAGAGGGATGGAGAGGGATGGAGAGAGGGATGAGCGAGAGGGATGAGAGAGGGATGGAGAGAGGGATGAGAGAGGGATGAGAGAGGGATGGAGAGAGATGGGATGAGAGAGGGATGGAGAGAGGGATGGAGAGAGAGGGATGGATGGAGAGAGAGGGATGGAGAGAGGGATGGAGAGAGAGGGATGGAGAGAGAGGGATGGAGAGAGGGATGGAGAGAGGGATAGAGGGATGGAGAGAGAGGGATGAGAGAGGGATGGAGAGAGAGGGATGAGAGAGAGAGGGATGAGAGAGAGAGGGATGAGAGAGAGGGATGAAAGAGGGATTGAGAGAGAGAGGGATGAGAGAGAGGGATAGAGAGGGATGGAGAGAGAGAGGGGTGGAGAGAGAGAGGGATGGAGAGAGAGGGATAGAGAGGGGTGGAGAGAGGGGATGGAGAGAGGGATGAGAGAGAGAGGGATGGAGAGAGGGATGGAGAGGAGGGATAGAGGGGAGGGGATGGAGAGATGGAGAGGATGGAGAGGGGATGGAGAGAGAGAGGGATAGAGAGGGATGGAGAGAGAGGGATGAGGGAGGAGAGAGAGAGAGGGGTGAGAGAGAGAGGGATGAGAGAGAGGGATGGAGAGAGAGAATAGGGGGGGAGAGAGAGGGGTGGAGAGAGAGGGATGGAGAGAGAGGAATAGAGAGGGGATGGAGAGAGAGAGAGGGGTGGAGAGAGAGGGATGAGAGGGGATGGAGAGGGATGGAGAGAGAGGGATGAGAGAGAGAGGGATGAGAGAGAGAGGGATGGAGAGAGGGATGGAGAGGAGGGATGGAGAGAGAGGGATGAGAGAGAGAGGGATGAGAGAGAGAGGGATGAGAGAGAGAGGGATGGAGAGAGAGGGATGAGAGAGAGGGATGGAGAGAGAGGGATGGAGAGAGAGGGATGGAGAGAGAGGGATGAGAGAGATGGAGAGAGAGAGGGGATGGAGAGAGAGGGATGAGAGAGAGGGGTGGAGAGAGATGGATGGAGAGAGAGGGGGTGGAGAGAGAGGATGAGAGAGAGAGGGATGGAGAGAGAGGGATGGAGAGAGAGGGATGAGAGAGAGGGATGGAGAGAGGGATGGAGAGAGAGGGATGGAGAGAGGGATGGAGAGAGAGGGATGAGAGAGATGGAGAGAGAGGGGTGGAGAGAGAGGGATGAGAGAGAGGGATGGAGAGAGATGGAGAGAGGGGTGGGGGAGGGATGGAGAGATGAGAGGATGAGAGAGAGGGATGGAGAGAGATGGAAAGAGAGGGATGGGGTGGAGAGAGAGGGATGAGAGAGAGGGATGGAGAGAGATGGAGAGAGAGAGGGGTGGAGAGAGGGATGGAGAGAGAGGGATGGAGAGAGGGATGGAGAGAGAGGGATGAGAGAGATGGAGAGAGAGAGGGGTGGAGAGAGAGGGATGAGAGAGAGGGATGGAGAGAGATGTAGAGAGAGAGGGGTGGAGAGAGAGGGATGAGAGAGAGGGATGGAGAGAGAGGGATGGAGAGAGGGATGAGAGAGAGGGATGAGAGAGATGGAGAGAGAGAGGGGTGGAGAGAGAGGGATGAGAGAGAGGGATGGAGAGAGATGTAGAGAGAGAGGGGTGGAGAGAGAGGGATGAGAGAGGGATTGTGAGTGAGGTCCTGAATGTTCTACTCTCAAAAGCACTCAGATCTCTGACGCCGTTGAACATTAAATAACAACAAATGCTTGAATGCACTGAATGTATAGAATGTGTGTCAGATCAAATCAAATCAAACTTTTTGTCACATGCGCCGAATACAATAAGTGCAGACTTTACCTTGAAATGCTGACTTACAAGCCCTTAACCAACAGTGCAGTTCAAGAAGAAGAACATTTTTACCAAGTAGACTAAAATAAAAAGCAATAATAGAAAGTATCACAATAAGAACAACAATAACGAGGCTATATAGGAAACACGGGTAACAAACAAACAGCGAGTAGCAGCAGTGTACAAAAGGGGGGGTGTCAATGTATTTTTTTAATTGTTCAGCAGCCTTATGGCTTGGGGGTAGAAGCTGTTGAGGAGCCTTTTGGTCCTAGACTTGGTGCTCCGGTACCACTTGCATGCGGTAGCAGACAAAACAGTCTATAACTTGGGTGACTAGGTCCTGGATGGCAGGAAGCTTGCCCCAGTGATCTACTGGGCCGTTCGCACTACCCTCTGTAGCGCCTTACGATCAGATGCAGAGCAGTTGCCATACCAGGTGGTGATGCAACCCGTCAGGATGCTCTCGATGGTGCAGTTGTAGAACCTTCTGAGGACCTGGGGACCCATGCCAAATCTTTTCTGTCTCCTGAGGGGGAAAAGGTTTTTTTCGTACATGCTTCACGACTGTCTTGGTATGTTTGGACCATGATAGTTTGTTGGTGATGTGGACACCAAGGAACTTGAAACTTTCGACTCGCTCCACTACAGCCCCGTCGATGTTAATGGGAGCCTGTTCGGCCCATCTTTTCCTGTAGTCCACGATCAGCTCCTTAGTCTTGCTCACATTGAGGGAGAGATTGTTGTCCTGGCACCACACTGCCAGTACTCTGACCTCCTCCCTATAGGCCGTCTCATCGTTGTCGGTGATCAGGCCTAACACTGTTGTGTCGTCAGCAAACTTAATGATGGTGTTGGAGTTGTGCTTGGTCACGCAGTCGTGGGTGAACAGGTAATACAGGAGGGGCCTAAGCACACACCCGAGGGGCCCCAGTGTTAAGAATCAGCGTGGCAGACGTGTTGTTGCCTACTCTCACCACCTGGGGGCGGCCCGTCAGGAAGTCCAGGATCCAGTTGCAGAGGGAGGAGTTTAGTCCCAGTGTCCTTAGCTTAGGGATGAGCTTCGTGGGCACTATGGTATTGAACGATGAGCTGTAGTCAATGAACAGCATTCTCACATAGGTGTTCCTTTTGTCCAGGTGGGAAAGGGCAGTGTGGAGTGCGATTGAGATTGCGTCATCTGTGGATCTGTTGGGGAGGTATGCAAATTGGACTGGGTCTAGGGTGTCAGGGAGGATGCTGTTAATGTGAGCCATGACCAGCCTTTCAAAGCACTACATGGCTACCGACGTGAGTGCCACGGGGCTGTAATAATTTAGGCAGGTTACATTCGCTTCCTTGGGCACAGGGACTATGGTGGTCTGCTTGAAGCATGTAGGTATTACAGACTCGGCCAGGGAGGGGTTGAAAATGTCAGTGAAGACACTTGACAGTTGGTCCGCACAAGCTCTGAGTACACATCCTGGTAATCCGTCTGGCCCAGCGGCTTTGTGAATGTTGACCTGTTTAAAGGTTTTCTTCACATCAGCTACCGAGAGCGTTATCACACAGTCATCCAGAACAGCTGGTGCTCTCGTGCATGCTTCAGTGTTATTTGCCTCGAAGTGAGCATAAAAGGCATTTAGCCTGGTAGGCTCGGGTCACTGGGCAGCTCACGTCTGGGTTTCCCTTTGTAGTCCGTAATAGTTTTCAAGCCCTGCCACATCCGACAAGCGCCAGAGCCGGTGTAGTAGGATTCAATCTTAATCCTGTATTGAAGCTTTGCTTGTTTGATGGTTTGTCTGAGCGGGATCATAGCGGGATTTCTTATAAGCCTTGAAAGCGGCAGCTCTAGCCTTTAGCTCGATGCGGATGATGCCTGTAATCCATGGCTTCTGGTTGGGATATGTACATGCAGTCACTGTGGGCCGACGTCATCGATGCACTTATTGATGAAGCCGATGACTGAGGTGGTGTATTTCTCAATGCCATTGGATGAATTCTGGACCATATTCCAGTCTGCTAGCAAAACAGTCCTGTAGTGTAGCATCCCCGTCATCTGGCCACTTCCGTATTGAGTGAGTCACTGGTACTTCCTGCTTTCGTTTTTGCTTGTAAGCAGGAATCAGGAGGATAGAATTATGGTCAGATTTGCCAAATGGAGGGCGGGGGAGAGCTTTGTGTGCATCTCTGTGTGTGGAGTAAAGGTGGTCTAGGATTTTTTCCCCCTGGTTGCACGTGACATGCTGTTGATGTAATAAGGCAAATATCACGGAGCAATTGGCTGCTCAAATCATCATAGGTAAATGGCATTATATCAAATGTGTTGTCATGTGTTGTCCTCCTCAAGGCTATACAGCCAAGGTGGCATTGTGCAAACACGTTGGCAAAAGACAGCTGACTACCATATCAACAGTAATGCATTTAGAATCTGTTGATTATCTCTTGCCATATCAACAGTAATGCATTTAGAATCTGTTGATTACCTCTTGCCATATCAACAGTAATGCATTTAGAATCTGTTGATATCATATCAGTAATGCATTTAGAATCTGTTGATTACCTCTATCAACAGTAATGCATTTAGAATCTGTTGATTATCAATCAGTAATGCATTTAGAATCTGTTGATTATCTCTTGCCATATCAACAGTAATGCATTTAGAATCTGTTGATTATCTCTTGCTATCAACAGTAATGCATTTATCAACAGTAATGCATTTAGAATCTGTTGATTATCTCTTGCCATATCAACAGTAATGCATTTAGAATCTGTTGATTACCTCTTGCCATATCAACAGTAATGCATTTAGAATCTGTTGATTACCTCTTGTAATGCATTTAGAATCTGTTGATTATCAATATCAACAGTAATGCATTTAGAATCTGTTGATTACCTCTTGCCATATCAACAGTAATGCATTTAGAATCTGTTGATTACCTCTTGCCATATCAACAGTAATGCATTTAGAATCTGTTGATTACCTCTTGCCATATCAACAGTAATGCATTTAGAATCTGTTGATTACCTCTTGCCATATCAACAGTAATGCATTTAGAATCTGTTGATTACCTCTTGCCATATCAACAGTAATGCATTTAGAATCTGTTGATTACCTCTTGCCATATCAACAGTAATGCATTTAGAATCTGTTGATTACCTCTTGCCATATCAACAGTAATGCATTTAGAATCTGTTGATTACCTCTTGCCATATCAACAGTAATGCATTTGGAATCTGTTGATTATGGAACACCCAGACCCTATTCTCCTAATTCTTACTTACAATGATGGCCTATCCCGGCCAAACCCAGACGACGCTGGGCCAATTGTGCGCCACCCTATGGGACTCCCAATCGCAGCCAGGATGTGATTGAGCCTGGATTTGAACCAGGGACTGTACTGTCGCCTCTTGCACTGAGATGCAGTGCCTTAGACCGCTGCCCTAGACCGCTGCCCCACTTTATGGCCCCCTCTTGCATTGTTTTGTACCATAACTGCGAGAAAGTGTTTGTGTGTTTTTGTGTGTCTGTGTGTGTCTGTGTGTGTCTGTGTGTGTCTGTGTGCGTCTGTGTGTGTCTGTGTGTGTCTGTGTGCGCGCGGGCACGTCTGACAGTGTGTAAGCAGGTTGTGTAGCGATAAGCATCTTTGTGTTGTGCAGTATAGGGGAGGAGATGGAGAAAGACCATCATGTTCCCAAGGACATTGTGATGACTGGATCATGTGACTGAACTCACCTGCCGGTTGTATCTATCAGACGCTGTACAGTAGACCCACAGAGTGGGGTTACATGATTTGTATTCAATTAGCCTAACACTAAAACAACTGATTCAACTAATCACCTAATCATCAGTTGAATCACTTGTGGTAAAGCTGGGCTGCCCATCATATTTTAATCAAGTGTTCTGCTAATATTAACAACAAGGCAAAAGATGAAAAACCAAATTGTGTTTTGATATGGCAAACTTACCAGCATCTCTCACTGATCTTGCATAGCTGTGTAAAAAAAAAAAGAGAGGTAGATTAAATGTGGTTTCCTGTTTGTATAAAATATACTGTCTGGGATCTATCCATATGCTATGTGAAGAATATGAATTCCTATAGAATCCAAAATATCAGCAGAGATTTAAGAAGTAAATTAAATTAAATTAATTATAGACCGTTTAGCTGACAACATCACAAAAACGCAGCAAAAAAATAGCAGCAGGGATTTTTGTCTATATCGTACGAGTGGATGACGTATCATTTCATTTAATTAATTAATTATAACTGACAACGTCACAAAAAACGCTGCACACGATTCAATGGGGAAGAAGTCCATGTGTTGCTATGATTCTGGATGGTCAGATAGCTAGCAACAATGACACGATGCTGCCATGGGGGGAATCGTAGGTGGGTCGTTTCTGCTACTTTTATTTTGGTCTTGATACCATATGTCTTGTTTTGAGTTACTTTGACTGATGTCATGTCTCTGCTAATATGGATTAAAAAAAGATTTGACTAGCTAGCTAGCTAAACAACAATTGTTCATGAAGTTGCTTTACAATCATTCAGAACAATTACTTGAAAGGATACCATTTCAGAGCCACATCTGTTTAACCCAGCTCCATCAGAAGAAGATTACAAATACACACATCATCCCTGATAGCGACAAATGTGAGTTCATTAACACTGTCTTTACAATAGTGTGTGTCAAGTATGGCAAATGCAACAAAACCAATTATTCTGTCAAACTTGATTGGTAAAATACTCTAAACACCTTACAATATCTGATACCTGTAATTCATACTTTACAGTAGAATATTATTATACAATTATAATCAAACATTTCAAATTGACCAAACTCATTTGATTACTCAACCAATCAAGTCCAATGAATTCAACAAGACGATCGCAGATCTTGAGTAAAATTGAAGCTCAATATTAATATCTCAGTCTCTGTAACTCACCCTTCTTCTGTGGTGGCCAGGGCACTGTACCCACATATCCACAGCAGGACACAAATGCTTTTTAATTTGCCCATGGCTAACTTAAGAGTTAGCGGGCTAGCCATTCAGTTAGCAGGGAATGAGGACAATGAGAGGGATCAGGGCAATGAGAGGGACCCATACTTTTATAGGTGGGACGAAAGTGTCGAACAAGATAGGAGGAGGGGGGGAAAGAAGGGTGAAGGGAGTGGAGTGTATTATAAATGCTATTACCCTATCACTAGCCTACGTCTCAAGATGTGTATGATCTTGCGTTGCACATTGCAAAACCACCAATTCATTGAGTGAATAAGTAACAGTGAGTGATATGGCGTGGGTGTGTTCAGTTTGTGAGTTTTTGTCTGACGCCAGTGTACAGTTAGAATGGGTGGAGATGCTTCGTAAAGTCCTGCATCTGTTTTAAAATGTGTTGCATAACAGTTTTAAGGCCTAAGTTTAATTAGGACAAAACCACACCAGTATTAGTAGTGGTGGAAAAAATACTCTAGTCATACTTGAGTAAAAGTAAAGATACCTTAATAGAAAATGACTCTATGACTGAGTAAAAGGGAAAATCACCCAGTAAAATACTACTTGAGGAAAAGTCTAAAAGTATCTGATTTTAAATATACTTAAGTACAGTGGTGGAAAAAGTACTCAAAGTCATACTTGAGTAAAAGTAAAAGCTATACATCAAATTCCTTCTATTAAGCAAACCAGACGGCACAATTCTTTCTTGTTTTTTAAATTTACAGACAGACAGGGCAACACTCTCACACTCAGACATAATTTACAAATGCAGTATTTGTGTTTAGTGAGTCCACCAGATCAGAAGCGGTAGGGATGACAATGCATTATATTGATAGGTGTGTGAATTGGACCATATTCATGTCCTGCCTGAGCATTCGAAATGTAACGAGTACTTTTAGGTGTCAGGGAGAAGTACATATCTTCTACATAAAAAGTACATATCTTCTTTAGGAATGTACCGCAAAAAAACAACTTAAATAGTACTTCAAAGTATTTTTACTTAAGTACTTTACACCACTGAGTATTGGACACAATGATTATTGGCTGGAATAGACCCAGATTTGACATCTCTGTGCTTTATAATTAGGCTGGGATTGACAGTCACACTCTGCTTTAACTTTCTCTACAGGTCATTATGGTCTCGGCCTCTTATCAAATGCGTATCAAACCAGATAGACAATCTCAATGACAGCCACCCGAAGAACCCAAATCGGATTTTGTTTCTATATATCTGATATTTTTTTCTGACTGTCCACCCTCAGTTTGACAGATTTGTGATTTTTATTATTAGTAAATAACATAGCCTTAACAGCACAAATCTGTTGTCAAGTCAACAACATCCTGCCAGTCAGTCAGATGTCAGCTGCCAGCTGCTGTGCTTTCTTTCAGACATGTGATTGGAACATTCATATTGCCTATTGGGTGGTATCCAAATCAAATAAACAAACAAACAAAGATCTAATCAATGTAACAAGATTCCAGGAGTACTGCCAGAGAGGTCCAGCCCTGTTCCCACTCTCTGACAAGTTCCCGACCACTAGTTTGGTAAACGAAGCACCAATGATAAGGGTTTTTATAGGAGGTTGTAAAGAGGTGCTGTCCATGCTGCTATCAATCTCACGCT
Source organism: Oncorhynchus tshawytscha (assembly GCF_018296145.1). NCBI lineage: Eukaryota > Metazoa > Chordata > Actinopteri > Salmoniformes > Salmonidae > Oncorhynchus > Oncorhynchus tshawytscha. The sequence continues at coordinate 13,951,179 of NC_056438.1, read as the reverse complement.
CTCTCTCTCTCTCTCTCTCTCTCTCTCTGGAACCCCATCATGCGATCAGTCACCTATCAGTCTCTCTCTCTCAATTCAATTCAAGGGCTTTATTGGCATGGGAAACATGTGTTAACATTGCCAAAGCAAGTGAGGTAGATAATATATAAAGTGAAATAAACAATAAAAATTAACAGTAAACATTACACATACAGAAGTTCCAAAACAATAAAGACATTACAAATGTCATATTATATATATATACAGTGTTTTAACAATGTACAAATGGTTAAAGGACACAAGATAAAATAAATAAGCATAAATATAGGTTGTATGTACAATGGTGTGTGTTCTTCACTGGTTGCCCTTTTCTCGTGGCAACAGGTCACAAATCTTGCTGCTGTGATGGCACACTGTGGAATTTCACCCAGTGGATATGGGAGTTCATCAAAATTGGATTTGTTTTCAAATTCTTTGTGGATTTTTGTAATCTGAGGGAAATATGTCTCTCTAATATGGTCATACATTGGGCAGGAGGTTAGGAAGTGCAGCTCAGTTTCCACCTCATTTTGTGGGCAGTGAGCACATAGCCTGTCTTCTCTTGAGAGCCATGTCTGCCTACGGTGGCCTTTCTCAATAGCAAGGCTATGCTCACTGAGTCTGTACATAGTCAAAGCTTTCCTTAATTTTGGGTCAGTCACAGTGGTCAGGTATTCTGCAGCTGTGTACTCTCTGTGTAGGGCCAAATAGCATTCTAGTTTGCTCTGTTTTTTTGTTAATTCTTTCCAATGTGTCAAGTAATTATCTTTTTGTTTTCTCATGATTTGGTTGGGTCTAATTGTGCTGATGTCCTGGGGCTCTGTAGGGTGTGTTTGTGTTTGTGACCAGCTTGCTTAGGGGACTCTTCTCCAGGTTCATCAGAGAGATGATGATAGCTTTGTTAGGTGATAGCTTTGTTATGGAAGGTTTGGGAATCGCTTCCTTTTACGTGGTTATAGAATTTAACGGCTCTTTTCTGGATTTAGATAATTAGTGGGTATCGGCCTAATTCTGCTCTGCATGCATTATTTGGTGTTCTACGTTGTACACGGAGGATATTTTTGCAGAATTCTGCGTGCAGAGTCTCAATTTGGTGTTTGTCCCATTTTGTGAAGTCTTGGTTGGTGAGCGGACCCCAGACCTCACAACCATAAAGGGCAATGGGCTCTATGACTGATTCAAGTATTTTTTGCCAAATCCAAATTGGTATGTTGAAATTTATGTTCCTTTTGATGGCATAGAATGCCCTTCTTGCCTTGTCTCTCAGATCGTTCACAGCTTTGTGGAAGTTACCTGTGGCGCTGATGTTTAGGCCAAGGTATGTATAGTTTTTTGTGTGCTCTAGGGCAACAGTGTCTAGATGGAATTTGTATTTGTGGTCCTGGTGACTGGACCTTTTTTGGAACACCATTATTTTGGTCTTACTGAGATTTACTGTCAGGGCCCAGGTCTGACAGAATCTGTGCATGAGATCTAGGTGCTGCTGTAGGCCCTCCTTGGTTGGTGACAGAAGCACCAGATCATCAGCAAACAGCAGACATTTGACTTCAGATTCTAGTAGGGTCAGTCCGGGTGCTGCAGACTTTTCTAGTGCCCGCGCCAATTCGTTGATATATATGTTGAAGAGGGTGGGGCTTAAGCTGCATCCCTGTCTCACCCCACGACCCTGTGTGAAGAAATGTTCTTTCTCTCTCTCTCTCTCTCTATGCTATCAGTCACCTATCAGTCTCTCTCTCTCCCTCTCTCTCTCTCTCTCTCTCTCCCTCTCTCTCTCGCGCTCTCTCTCTCTCTCCTTCTCTCTCTCTCTCCTTCTCTCTCTCGCTCCCTCTCTCTCTCCTCTCTCTCTCTCTCCCTCTCTCTCTCTCCACCCACTCTCCCTCTCTCCCCCTCTCTCCCTCTCCCTCTCTCTCTCTCTCTCTCTCTCTCTCCTCTCTCTCTCCCTCTCTCTCTCTCCCTCTCTCTCTCTCCTTCCCTCTCTCTCTCGCTCTCTCTCCTTCTCTCTCTCTCTCTCTCTCTATGCTATCAGTCACCTTTCACTCGGCCCACCTTTCCATCCTATCTGCAGAACTACTGCATATTCCCTCACGGTGTACTATTTGGAACCATTCACTCAGACCTAGACCTCAACTGGCGTTGTGTATAAAGGGTGTGACTATTGAACAAGTTAAAGAAGCTGAACTAATAGGAGTTACATTGGATGGTCAGTAATCATGTTCAAGTCGTATGGACAAAATAGTTGTGTAGATGGGGAGAGGTATGTCTGTTATAAAAATATGCTGTGACAACAAACATCAACTGTACTAGTTACATGTACATGTTCGTCATTTAGCGGACGCTCTTATCCAGAACCATTAGGGTTGCACCTAGTCGGCTCGGGATGTTGTTCAGGCTTTTTTCTTGTCCCATCTTGATTACAGTAATATGGTCAGGTGCAGCAAAGACAGACCTAGAAAAGCTGCAGCTGACTCATAACAAAGCAGAACGCCTTGCCTTGAACAACAAACACAGAACTAACATCAACAACATGATAGTCTTTCATGGTTGAGGGTTGAGGAGAAATTGACTACTTCTCTTCTCGTCTTATTTCTGCGTTGAAAATGACTAACCACGTGTCTAATCTATTTGCATACACTTCAAACAGACATACATACCTCACCAGACACGCCACTATACCTCACGGATACCCAAACCAAAAACAGATTTAATGTGTCGCTCAGTTATGTATAGAGCCATGTCATTGTGGAATGCTCTGTCAACAGAGGTTACTCAGTTATGTATAGAGCCATGTCATTGTGGAATGCTCTGTCACCAGAGGTTACTCAGTTATGTATAGAGCCATGTCATCGTGGAATGCTCTGTCACCAGAGGTTACTCAGTTATGTATAGAGCCATGTCATTGTGGAATGCTCTGCCACTAGAGGTTACTCAGTTATGTATAGAGCCATGTCATTGTGGAATTCTCTGTCACCAGAGGTTACTCAGTTATGTATAGAGCCATGTCATGGTGGAATGCTCTGTCACCAGAGGTTACTCAGTTATGTATAGAGCCATGTCATGGTGGAATGCTCTGTCACCAGAGGTTACTCAGTTATGTATAGAGCCATGTCATTGTGGAATGCTCTGCCACTAGAGGTTACTCAGTTATGTATAGAGCCATGTCATTGTGGAATGCTCTGCCACTAGAGGTTACTCAGTTATGTATAGAGCCATGTCATGGTGGAATGCTCTGTCACCAGAGGTTACTCAGTTATGTATAGAGCCATGTCATTGTGGAATGCTCTGTCACCAGAGGTTACTCAGTTATGTATAGAGCCATGTCATGGTGGAATGCTCTGTCACCAGAGGTTACTCAGTTATGTATAGAGCCATGTCATTGTGGAATGCTCTGTCACCAGAGGTTACTCAGTTATGTATAGAGCCATGTCATTGTGGAATGCTCTGTCACCAGAGGTTACTCAGTTATGTATAGAGCCATGTCATGGTGGAATGCTCTGTCACCAGAGGTTACTCAGTTATGTATAGAGCCATGTCATGGTGGAATGCTCTGTCACCAGAGGTTACTCAGTTATGTATAGAGCCATGTCATGGTGGAATGCTCTGTCACCAGAGGTTACTCAGTTATGTATAGAGCCATGTCATGGTGGAATGCTCTGTCACCAGAGGTTACTCAGTTATGTATAGAGCCATGTCATGGTGGAATGCTCTGTCACCAGAGGTTACTCAGGTTTAGCTTGAAAAAACAGATTAAAAAAACAGATTGCATCACAGTGCCTCTCCTCTTTCTCAAGCTCTTATTTAACTGTACTCTATAAAATAATATGAAAACAGTATATGAATAGTGTGTAAATAGTATTTTTGTTGTCTCTTTATGTCTTTCCTAAATATAACTATTTAATTTGAATGTAATATCTTATGTTGTCTGTTACTGTTCTGTACTTTGTCATGTATTTGTACGTTTCTTGTGGACCCCAGGAAGAGTAGCTGCTGCATGTGCAGTAGCTAATGGAGAACCTAATATACTAAACAACTCTGTCTCTCTGTTAACGGTTCTGTATGGGTCTTTCTTTCCCTCTCTTTTCATCTGTCTGACCACTACTATTCCCCTCTATTGATTTCCTTCTCCCCTCTGATCCTCTTTCGGGAATGGGGAGTAAGATTGTCTGGAGTGTGTAACATTTGAGAAATGATTCAACAGTTACGGCCATATTAAATCAAATCAAATCAAATCCAATTTTATTTGTCACATACACATGGTTAGCAGATGTTAATGCGAGTGTAGCGAAATGCTTGTGCTTCTAGTTCCGACAATGCAGTAATAACGAGCAAGTAATCTAACTAACAATTCCAAAAAAAACTACTGTCATACACAGTGTAAGGGGATAAAGAATATGTACATAAGGATATATGAATGAGTGATGGTACAGAGCAGCATAGGCAAGATACAGTAGATGATATCGAGTACAGTATATACATATGAGATAAGTATGTAAACCAAGTGGCATAGTTAAAGTGGCTAGTGATACATGTATTACATAAGGATGCAGTCGATGATATAGAGTACAGTATCAACGTATGCATATGAGATGAACAATGTAGGGTAAGTAACATTATATAAGGTAGCATTGTTTAAAGTGGCTAGTGATATATTTACATCATTTCCCATCGATTCCCATGATTAAAGTGGCTGGAGTAGAGTCAGTGTCATTGACAGTGTGTTGGCAGTAGCCACTCAATGTTAGTGGTGGCTGTTTAACAGTCTGATGGCCTTGAGATAGAAGCTGTTTTTCAGTCTCTCGGTCCCAGCTTTGATGCACCTGTACTGACCTCGCCTTCTGGATGGCAGCGGGGTGAACAGGCAGTGGCTCGGGTGGTTGATGTCCTTGATGATCTTTATGGCCTTCCTGTAGCATCGGGTGGTGTAGGTGTCCTGGAGGGCAGGTAGTTTGCCCCCGGTGATGCGTTGTGCAGACCTCACTACCCTCTGGAGAGCCTTACGGTTGAGGGCGGTGCAGTTGCCATACCAGGCGGTGATACAGCCCGCCAGGATGCTCTCGATTGTGCATCTGTAGAAGTTTGTGAGTGCTTTTGGTGACAAGCCGAATTTCTTCAGCCTCCTGAGGTTGAAGAGGCGCTGCTGCGCCTTCCTCACGATGCTGTCTGTGTGAGTGGACCAATTCAGTTTGTCTGTGATGTGTATGCCGAGGAACTTAAAACTTGCTACCCTCTCCACTACTGTTCCATCGATGTGGATGGGGGTGTTCCCTCTGCTGTTTCCTGAAGTCCACAATCATCTCCTTAGTTTTGTTGACGTTGAGTGTGAGGTTATTTTCCTGACACCACACTCCGAGGGCCCTCACCTCCTCCCTGTAGGCCGTCTCGTCGTTGTTGGTAATCAAGCCTACCACTGTTGTGTCGTCCGCAAACTTGATGATTGAGTTGGAGGCGTGCATGGCCACGCAGTCGTGGGTGAACAGGGAGTACAGGAGAGGGCTCAGAACGCACCCTTGTGGGGCCCCAGTGTTGAGGATCAGCGGGGAGGAGATGTTGTTGCCTACCCTCACCACCTGGGGGTGGCCCGTCAGGAAGTCCAGTACCCAGTTGCACAGGGCGGGGTCGAGACCCAGGGTCTCGAGCTTGATGACGAGCTTGGAGGGTACTATGGTGTTGATGAACAGCATTCTCACATAGGTATTCCTCTTGTCCAGATGGGTTAGGGCAGTGTGCAGTGTGGTTGAGATTGCATCGTCTGTGGACCTATTTGGGCGGTAAGCAAATTGGAGTGGGTCAAGGGTGTCAGGTAGGGTGGAGGTGATATGGTCCTTGACTAGTCTCTCAAAGCACTTCATGATGACGGATGTGAGTGCTACGGGGCGGTAGTCGTTTAGCTCAGTTACCTTAGCTTTCTTGGGAACAGGAACAATGGTGGCCCTCTTGAAGCATGTGGGAACAGCAGACTGGTATAGGGATTGATTGAATATGTCCGTAAACACACCGGCCAGCTGGTCTGCGCATGCTCTGAGGGCGCGGCTGGGGATGCCGTCTGGGCCTGCAGCCTTGCGAGGGTTAACACGTTTAAATGTCTTACTCACTTCGGCTGCAGTGAAGGAGAGACCGCATGTTTCCGTTGCAGGCCGTGTCAGTGGCACTGTATTGTCCTCAAAGCGGGCAAAAAAGTTATTTAGTCTGCCTGGGAGCAAGACATCCTGGTCCGTGACTGGGCTGGGTTTCTTCCTGTAGTCCGTGATTGACTGTAGACGTATTAAGGTGTAAAAAAGGTACTGGAAATACTTAGATTAAAGACTTTGGTCCCCCCGCAGGTTTTCCTGTTCTATTCAGTTCTCTCTTCTTATGTTTGACTTTCGTTGGATACGGTAACTTAGGTTCATGTTGGGAGATAGACAGACACAATATCCAAGTTACACTTCCACACTATTCACCTTGTCTAGCTGCTGAACCTGGTTGATCAACACATCAGGTTCTGCCAGTTAAGGTGATCGTCAGTCAGTGTGCCAGCTTGGAGAGGCTGCTGGTTGGGTTTTTACTGTTTCTTTTGGGCATGCCTTTGGTATTTTGCCTTTTTGTACATATTTATGTTTCGTCACCAAGGTTGCTGTCTCCATGGGAACATGTACATTCAACACCTAGGCGTATAAGCTGATTTCTCACATAAATGCACATCAGAAATTCAGGTTACAGACCATGTAGCTAGGCCTGGAATGATCAAAATGTCCCTTTTGTATTTGAACAGCTATTTGAATAAATACTGTACACACAACTTCAACACTATACATTTTACAAAGCAAACAAATTCATCTTATAATAATTGAACAACATTGTTATAGCTGTCATCCGAACTGAAATTCTGACAAAGAGCTCATAGTTGGTCTTTGGTAACTTTTTTGTGACTGAAATCAAAACCTTGAAATAACCTTTGACCTTCACTCTCCTGTCAGTACAGTGATTGGACTCACACACACACAGTGAGTCATACAGTATAGAGCTATCCTGTTAATCTATAATCCAATTAGCATCCACACCCATTCCATCAGTTAGAGTATACACACACACACACACATACGTATAGAGAACTCTGTAAAGCTAGCATGTGTTTTAACACAAACTCACACTAAAGGGAAATTATGTAATCAAAACAAATTTGCAATTTAAAAAAAAGTTTTTACATTTGTATTTTCATAATTATTGGTGTAATTTACAATAATTAAGTACAGTGATCCTATATAGATAAATAAATATTTCAGAAATAAATATTACGTTTATGTTGGGTAGGTATTCAAATTGCTCAGTTGCATGGGCTCTCATGATATTGTAGCAGGTTCGTGGTGCAATGGTCCAATGCAGATGTGTAATGGGTCCTATGTGTAGCTGGTGTAGAGAGTCAGGCGCAGGACAGAAGATATGACTAATCAACGTACTTTTACTCAAAATGTCAAATATACAAAGTAACAAATACACGCACACCATGACAGACCGAAAATACAATAAACAATCACTCACAAAAAAACATGGGGGAACAGAGGGTTAAATAATGAAACAGTAATTGTGGGATTGAAATCAGGTGTGTAAAACAGAGACAAAACAAATGGACAATTAAAAGTGGATCGGCGGTGGCTAGAAGGCCGGTGACGTCGACCGCCGAACGCCGCCAGAACAAAGAGAGGGACCGACTTCGGCGGAAGTCGTGACAGTACCCTCACCTTGACGCGCGGCTCCAGCAGTGCGCCGACACCGATCTCGGGGACGACCCGGAGGACGAGGCACAGTAACGAAGGGTCCAGGACGTCCTCCACCGGCACCCAGCATCTCTCCTCCGGACCGTACCCCTCCCACTCCACGAGGTACTGAGGGCCCCTTGCCCGACGCCTCGAGTCCAGTATGGCTCGAACAGCATACGCCGGGGCCCCCTCGATGTCCAGAGAGGGCGGGGGAACCTCCCGCACCTCAGATTACTGGAGTGGACCAGCCACCACCGGCCTGAGGAGAGACACATGGAACGAGGGATTAATACGATAATCTGGGGGAAGCTGTAACCTGTAGCATACCTCGTTCAATCTCCTCAGGACTTTAAATGGCCCCACAAACCGCGGACCCAGCTTCCGGCAGGGCAGGCGGAGGGGCAGGTTGAGAGCCAGACCCGGTCCCCCGGTGCGAACACCGGGGCCTCGCTGTGGTGGTGGTCAGCGCCCTCTCTTTGCCGCCTCATAGCCCATTGTAGGTACACATGGGCGGCGTCCCAGGTCTCCTCCGAGCGATTGAACCATTCGTCCACCGCAGGAGCTTCGATCTGGCTCTGATGCCACGATGCCAGAACCTGCTGATACCCCAGTATGCACTGGAAAGGAGATAGGTTAGTGGATGAGTGGCGGAGTGAGTTTTGGGCCATCTCTGCCCAGGGGATGAACGCCGCCCACTCCCCCGGCCGGTCCTGGCAATATGACCTCAGACACCTACCCACATCTTGGTTTACTCTCTCCACCTGCCCGTTACTCTCGGGGTGAAAACCTGAGGTGAGGCTGACCGAGACCCCCAGATGTTCCATGAACACTCTCCAGACCCTGGACGTGAACTGGGGACCTCGATCAGAGACTATGTCCTCAGGCACCCGTAGTGCCGGAAGACATGAGTGAACAGGGCCTCCGCAGTCTGTAGGGCCGTAGGGAGACCGGGCAAAGGGAGGAGACGGCAGGACTTAGAAAACCAATCCACAACGACCAGTATCGTGGTGTTGCCCTGTGAGGGAGGAAGATCCGTCAGGAAGTCCACCGACAGGTGTGACCACGGCCGTTGTGGAACGGGAAGGGGTTGTAATTTCCCTCTGGGCAGGTGCCTGGGAGCCTTGCACTGGGCTCACACCGAGCAGGAGGAAACATAATCCCTCACGTCCTTGGCCAAGATGGGCCACCAGCACTTCCCACTAAGGCAACGCACCATCAGACCGATGCCAGGGTGACCAGAGGAGGATGACGTGTGGGCCCAATAGATCAAACGGTCGGGGACAGCAGACGGAACATACAGGCGCCCAGCTGGACACTGGGGAGGAGTGGGCTCTGCACGTGACGCCCGCTCAATGTCCGCGTCCAGCTCCCACACCACCGGTGCCACCAGGCAAGAGGCCGGAAGTAGGGGAGTGTGATCCATGGACCGCTCCTCTGTGTCATACATCCGGGACAGTGCGTCTGCCTTAGCGTTCTGGGAACCTGGTCTGTAGGACAGAGTGAAAACAAAACGGGTAAAGAACGTAGCCCACCTTGCCTGGTGAGGGTTCAGTCTCCTCGCCGCCAGAGATTGTGAAACATGGAAACCATGTGTTTGATGCATTTGATACCGTTCCACTTTTCCGCTTCAGCCATTACCACAAGCCCGTCCTCCCCAATTAAGGTGCCACCAATCTCCTGTGGACCACATCGGGCTCCTATCAGCTAAAAACAAGAAAAAGAGGCTCCAGGTCACCAACACTAGACCATTGAAGAGTGGAAAAACATTGGTCTGGCAAATCCTGGTTCCTGTTGCGTCATACTGAGTCAGGATTTGGCGTAAGCAGCATAAGTCCATGGACTCATCCTATCCTGCCTTCCACGCCCCAAATAATTCAGGCTGTTCTGGAGGCAAACAGGGGTCCCAGTGCTAGATGGGTGTACCTAATAAAATGGCCACTGAGTGTATATTTCTACACTATGAAGTTGGAATAATACTGTGAAGATGTGATGGTAATGCCCTAGTGTAAGAGCTATTTTGAAAGGCTGTCTGAAATGTTTGCCTGTTTTGGCCTGCCTGGTGACATCAATTAGTTAAGCTCACTACAATATGTAATAACATTGTACCATGGTAACAGACAGAAACTGTCAAATGTCACTCTTTATGGCCACTTTTAAACACCTGACATATCTGCACATTTACGTTAGTCACCAGAAGCTGAAGAACAAATGCACATCCAGGTACTTTTTTTTTGCAGGTGCTGTAGTTCTCGGTGAACTCTTGAAAAATAAAAAGGAAAACGCTGCACGCTGCCAGGTGATCTTATCGACACGTTTCCACCCTTTGGTCTTCATCAGGCATCCAGATATCACCTGGGAGCGTGAACAGCAGTGTTTAACCAACCTCTCGTCTTCGCAACACAGGAAAACACTGTTTATGGATGGAAAGCCAAATAGCACCCTATTCGCTTTATGGTGCACTACTTTTGACCAGTACTGCTACCCAAATAGCACCCTATTATCTTTGTTGAAGGTCGTTGTTGATGTGGTGCAGTGATCTTTGTACAGGTAGATACTCCAGCTCTATGAAATTGGAACTAGAGACTGGGTGTGGTTTGGTTAGGTAATGCATGTGGGACAGTAAAGGTGATGGCAGATAGGACACAAGGTATATTTATTAATAACTTGATGACCCAACTTGAATGAACCAAAAGTACATGAGGCCAGGTGTTGTGACATTTGTATCATGGCTGTGTGTGTTTATAGCCACGAGACGAAGCGAAACCAGTCTGTCAAAGTTTCTAACTCATGTTTAAATTCTCAAACTAAATACATACTGCAATTCCAACCAAAAAACATCTCAGCTTTGATTTTAAGACTTAAAATACAACGACTTGCCTAGCTAGTAGTAATAGCAGTAAACGTAGTAATAGAAGTAGTAAAAGTAGTAGTAATAGCAGTAATAGTAGTAATAGTGGTAAAAGTAGTAGTAATAGTAGTAGTAGTAAAAGTAGTAGTAGTAATAGTAGTAAAAGTAGTAATAGTAGTAAAAATAGTAGTAGTAAAAGTAGTAATAGATGTAAAAGTAGTAATAGTAGTAATAGCAGTAGTAATCGTACTAATAGTAAAAGTAGTAATAGTAAAAGTAGTAATAGTAGTAGTAGTAGTAGTAATACCAGTAGTAAAAGTAGTAGTAGTACTAATAGTAGTAATAATAGTAATAATAACAGTAGTAATAGTAGTAATAGTAAAAGTAGTAATAGTAGTAATAGTAGTAGTAATACCAGTAGTAAAAGTAGTAGTAGTAGTAATAGTAATAATAACAGTAGTAATTGTAGTAATAGTAAAAGTAGTAATAGTAGTGTCTTGTCTTTACTATCATTAACTGAAGACTTTAACTGAAGAGTTTTTATCAAAGATTCTCTGTAATTAACTAATCAGGCAAATGTAATTTACTAGGAAGTCGGGGCACCAAGGAAAATATTCAGATTACAAAGTTATAATTTTCCTAATATAACTCTTCAGATATTTTTGTATCTGATCAATTAGTCTTCGAATTAATGAATTATTATTTACCTCAAGTTAGTCTCATACCAAACGTTGTAAATTCTTGGTTATCTGAACGAACCCAGTTCACTATGAGTCATCCATACATCAATTGTCTTAAATCATTTATTTACTAACTAAGTAATTCACAGAAATGCATAAACAAACAGTAGATAGTTACAAGGAAATGACAACGGAGTTTCCCAAGTGGGATAAACCGGCATTGCGGCTTGGTGTACAAAAGGGAAGTGGGGGTCGAATGAGATAAGACACAGTTGATAATTATACAATTGAAATACTAATCCTTTGCACATGAACGCTCACTCATTCGGGAACAATTGCAACCAATATATATATTTATGCTCAGTGTGTCATCGGGGTCTCTGTTGAAAAGTTTGTTTCTATTGGACAGTTTGTCCGCCCTCTCTGTAGTGGTTAGAATGGATAGTTCAGAGTGACATTCATTCATGTTGTTATGGATAGATGTTTCAGCGGTTGTCGGTCTTCGCGTTCAATGATACCGAATTCCTAGCTGCAGACTAGTAATTAATATCAAAGACTTGTTCTTATTCTGTCAGTATCGATAGTCTAAGAGTTTAACCACGTGGTATGGTTAAAAGATTCAGCCATCTACTCAAACCTTGGCCCTCTCGTTATCAAGGTAAGCTGGTCTGCAACCTTTGTCCTCTCGTAATTGAGGGAAACATGGTTTGTTGAGAAATTCTCAACGTGGGGGTTTTATTCGGGAGAGCAGAAAAAGGCTGTCTTAATGACGCCAGGTCCGAACTGGGCTCATGGGCGGTCCTCAGATTTAGTTCAACTCAAAAGGGAATTGGAGTTTCCTTCACTAACCTGTTGAGTGTAGGGGGCAGTATTTTGATGTTTGGATGAAAAACGTACCCAAATTAAACTGCCTATTTCTCAGGCCCAGAAGCTAGAATATGCATATAACTGTCAGATTAGGATAGAAAACACTCTAAAGTTTCCAAAACTATCAAAATATTGTCTGTGTGTATAACAGAACTGATATTGTAGGCGAAAACCTGAGGAAAATCCAACTAGGAAGTGCCTCTTATTTTGAAAGCTCCCTGTTTCATTGCATGCCTTCCCTCCATTTAAAAGGATATCAACCAGATTCCTTTCTCTATGGCTTCCACATGGTGTGAACAGTCTTCAGACATAGTTTCAGCCTTTTATTCTGAAAAATGAGCGAGAACGATCACATCGCGTCAGTGGGTGGTTCGGTGCCAGCAGAGTTTTGCATGCGCAACAGCTTGGAGCAGACATTTTCTCTCTTTCTCCTATTGAAAAAGATATGGTCCGGTTGAAATATTATCGATTATTTATTGTAAAAACAACCTGAGGATTGATTATAAAAAAACGTTTGACATGTTTCTACGAACTTTACGGATACTATTTGGAATTTTCGTCTGCCCCGTCGTGAACGCTCAAGCCTGTGGATTTCTGAACAAAACGCGCCAACCAAATGGAGGTATTTTGGATATAAAAAAAATCTTTATGGAACACAAGGAACATTTATTGTGTAACTGGGAGTCTCGTGAGTGCAAACATCCGATGATCATCAAAGGTAAGCGATTCATTTTATGGCTTTTCTGACTTTCGTGACAATCTACTTTGCTGCTAGCTGTTTGTAATGTTTTGTCTGCTGAGAGAGATGTCCTTACATAAACGCTTGGTTTGCTTTAGCTGTAAAACTTTTTTGAAATCTGACACACCAGGTGGATTAACAACAAGCTAAGCTGTGTTTTGAAAAATTGCACTTGTGATTTCATGAATATTAAATATTTTTAGTAATTTAATTTGAATTTGGCGCTCTGCAATTCAACGGATGTTGACGAAAATGATCCCGCTAAATCACATTACACAATTTTACAAACAGTATCATCTTCACTCATTCATCTTATACAACAATTAGATGTAAATCTCATATCTGAGGCTATTATATAAACAGCGTTATGGTAATGTGACTGTATTGTCTCCCATGAGTGTCACAAAATTGTACCAAACAGACCAGTTCGTAGCTGGATTCTACACCGAACTTTTATACCTTCTCCAGAACATAAATGTTATTCGGACCTCAAGTTCTGTGAGGTGGAAGAAATTCCTTTGTTCTCTATGAAAATTCACTCTGTCTCTATACTGTGGCCATGAGGAGATAATCTCCTCCAGGAATTTACGACCTCTCTCTGACCACAGCAGCCTGTGTGTAGGAGACAGGGAGAGGGGGGATGAGGCTTGCTGTACCCAAAGAGGGCAACGTCATGACAGTAGTAAAAGTAGTAATAGTAGTAAAGGGAGGAGACGGTTTAACGTAATGACTAAAAAATTCTACCCTGAAACATATAATACTATAATTCTAATAATGTATGTGTGTATGTAAGAGGGAGAAAACAGAGGCTGGTAGACTACACATGATAACTCTGAAAAAGCTGACAACAGGAGGGCCTGTTGTTTATCACTTCCAAGGCCTCTCTAATCTAGGGAGGAGAGAACGGCGAGAAACTTCCAAGGCTGGTAGAAAAGTGATAAACCTGTGTGTGTGTTTGTGTGTGTGTGTGTGTGTGTGTGCATAGAGGGGGTTATAAAGACTTCAAATTTTGGTTGACTTTGGAGAGCTCTCATGAATAATCTACAGCAAACCTTTTGCAGAATCTGAGTCTTTGCCTAATTCTTATTAACCCTAGCTTTACAACCTAAGGGGAATTGGTCAAAGCTATAGTATTGAAAATTCTCGTTACAACTTGGTCCTTCGAGCCGGATCTCAATACCTGTTTCTGTTGTCCTATGGGAGTGCAGTAAACCGTACACAGGTAGACTTGGCCCCATTCTGAGGGTTCTTTACAGGCCGGTGGCGAACTGGTAGACGACAGAAATGGTGACGAGATCCAACCTACATTGAATTCTCAGCTGCAAGATAAGGTCCGTAATCTGTATTCATTAGTTTGGGGTTAAATTCTAAACGTACTAAAAATTTACTTAGAATGGACGGGATTAAATTCTTATAAAGCATTGGTCAAGATAAATGTGAGGAAGAATATGCTGCCGTGGTACTTAAAATTGGATACCACCTGGAGCTCTTCCACTGATACATAGACATTTATCTCAGGGGCATCAGTTGTTCTCTCTCTCCTTGGAATGTTTCCTGGCGATATAATCTTGGGGAGAGTGCGTGAGATAGAGGCATAAAAACAACCAAATTGAAAAAGCCTGGAAATGTTTTGTTTGTTTTTAACCTAGGGTTTGCAAATACCCACACACAACAAAAAGTGTATAACTATTTGTTGATATTTTTAAAATACTATGTTTGGATTGGTGTGTTCTATTTCCTTTGGGTTTGGTGAGATTTCCATTTGTCTTAGTGCCACAATATCTTAAAGGGGCACGCACAACACATGACATTTTATAAGTTTTATTTTCTGAGTTCTAATTTAAAAAGTTAATTATTTAGATAAAGGAATGTTCTGGGAACCTGGGATACAACATGTAGAAAATGTTAGACGGTTTTTCTTTAATTTGTCTAATATAGTAAGAAACACTTCTTTGAAGGGTTTGTATGACCTATATCACGACTTTCCATTGTGGTTTGATCAGCCTCATGGGAAAGCCATTGGGATAATGAATTGAAGGTCATTTGTAATACTGATTACTATTTTGGCTTAAGTAATGTTTAGTAACCTAGCTAAGTTTTATTTTCCCTTAGCTGTTGTTGTATGCAGATGATATTTTTGTGAGAAGAGTAACACAACAAGGCTGTGAAATTGATATCATAGTATTATTATATTTTGTTGTTGAATAAGGTTATAAAGTTAGCAAGAATAAGTTTTAATTATGGTAGACTTAGGTTAAGTATTTAACTCTAGTGACTCCCCATCCCGCATGAGGGAGCGTAATCATCGACTGACACTAAATTAGCATAACGCAACGGACATAAATATTCCTAGAAAATATTCCTATTCATGAAAATCACAAGTGAAATATAGTGAAACACAGCTTAGCCTTTTGTTAATCACCCTGTCATCTCAGATTTTCACAATATGCTTTACAGCCAAAGCTAGACAAGCATTTGTGTAAGTTTATCGATAGCCTAGCATAGCATTTTGTCCAGCTAGCAGCAGGTAACTTGGTCAAGGAAATCAGAAAAGCAATCAAATTAAATCTTAACCTTTGATGAGCTTCGGATGTTTTCACTCACGAGACTCCCAGTTAGATAGCAAATGTTCCTTTTTTCCCAAAATATTTTTTTTGTAAGCGAAATAGCTCCGTTTGTTCTTTGCGTTTGGCTGAGAAATTGTACGGAAATTGCAGTCACGAAAACGCCGAAAGATATTCCAAATTAGCTCCATAATATCGACAGAAACATGGCAAACGTTGTTTATACTCAATCCTCATGGTGTTTTTCAAATATCTATTTGATAATATATCCATCGGGACAATTCGTTTTTCAGTAGGACCGATTGGAGTAATGGCTACCTCTGTATTTTACGCAAGAATCTCTCTGGGAGCATCAGGTGACCACTTGCGCAATGTAGCCGCCTACGGGTATTCTTTAACATAAATGCGTAAAACTACATCACAATGCTGTAGACACCTTCGGGAATACGGAGAAAGAGTAATCTGGTTGATAGCCCATTCACTGCTCAATAGGGACACATTGGAACGCAGCCCTTTCAAAACATGAGGCACTTCCGGATTGGATTTTTCTCAGGCTTTCACCTGCAACATCAGTTCTGTTATACTCACAGACAATGTTTTTACAGTTTTGGAAACTTTAGAGTGTTTTCTATCCTAAGCTGTCAATTATATGCATATTCTAGCATCTTGTCCTGACAAAATATCCCGTTTACTACGGGAATTTTTTTTTTCTCCCAAAAATGAAAATACTGCCCCCTAGTCACAAAAGGTTTTAAGGAAAGAAATTCTACAAATGAACTTTTAACAAGGCACACTTATTAATTGAAATGCCTTCCAGGTGACAACCTCATGAAGCTAGTTGAGAGAATCCCAAGAGTGTGCAAAGCTGTCATCAAGCCAAAGGGTGGCTACTTCGAAGAATCTGAAATATAAAACATATTTGGATTTGTTTAACAGTTTCTGGTTACTACATGATTCCATGTGTTATTTCATAGTTTTGATGTCTTCACTATTTTTTTAAAATGTAAAAAATTGTAAAAAATAAAGAAAAACCCTTGAATGAGTAGGTGTGTCCAAACTTCTGATTTGTACTGTAAGTATTCAGACCCTTTACTCAGGTTCAAGTCTGGGTTCTGGCTCGGCCACTCAAGAACATTCAGAGACATGTCCTGCATTGTCTTGGCTGTGTGCTTAGGGTCGTTGTCCTATTGGAAGGTGAACCATCGCCCCAGTCTGAGGTCCTGAGCGGTCTGGAGCAGGTTTTCATCAAGGATCTCTATGCACTTTCATCTGTTCACCCTCAATCCTGACTAGTCTCCCAGTGCCTGAAATACATCCCCACAGCATGATTCTGCCTCCACCATGCTTCACTGTAGGAATGGTGCCAGGTTTCATCCAGACATGACGCTTGGCATTCAGGGCAAAGAGTTAAATCTTGGTTTCATCAGACCAGAGAATCTTGTTTCACATGGTCTGAGAGTCATTTAGGTGCCTTTGGGCAAATTCCAAGCGGGCTGTCATGTGACTTTTACTGAGGAGTGGCTTCTGTCTGGCCACTCTACCATAATTGCCTGATTGGTGGAGTGCTGCGGAGATGGTGGTCCTTCTGGAAGGTTCTCTCATCTACACAGAGGAACTGGAGCTCTGCCAGAGTGACAATTGGGTTCTTGGTCACCACCCTGACCAAGGCCCTTCTCCCCAGATTGCTCAGTTTGGCCAGGCGGCCAGCTCTAGGAAGTCTTGGTGGTACCAAACTTCTTCCATTTAAGAATGACGGAGGCCACTGTGTTCTTGCGGACCTTTAATGCAGCAGAAATGTTTTTGTACCCTTCCCCAGATTTGTGCCTCGACACAATCCTGTCACAGAGCTCTACAAACAATTTGCTAAAATGTCTAAAAACCTTTTTTTGCTTTGTCATTATGGGGTATCGTGATGTCATTTTGGGGTATTGCGTGTAGATTGATGAGATATATATTTTTTTAAATACATTTTATAATAAAGCTGTAACGTAACAAAATGTGGAAAAAGGGAAGGGGTCTGAATACTTTCCGAATGCACTGTACACATCAGTGGTTACATTTAACCACTGATCTAAGGTTTTGCACTTCTTCCCCCACATTGCTACGGTTAGAGAGAGGAAGGCTAAAACTGATCTGTGCCTAAGGGCCTAACAGGGCAGTTTCTACCCGGAGCGTCCATCCACCTCCTCCCTTTGGATCCTGAACGGCAACCCGTGTCCCGGGATGATGACATCAGAGGTGCGTAGCGCCTCTTGTCGGCTGGCCTCCTGAACTGCAGGATTCTCACTCAATTCTCTCCAACTGTCGTCATCAGTGCAACGCTCAAATAGGTCCCCGGCAACAAGCACCGTGCCCATTGTGGTTCCCTTCACAAGAAGGCTCACATCACGCCCTGTGTGGCCTGGAGTGGGTACTATTGACACCTGGTGGAGAAATTAAGGTATTGCAATGAGGTTCAGAGTACAGTGGTAGGCAGTACCTATTATAACATGCCGATGATGCACTGTAAAGTGCTGGTGAGTATGAATGGAAAATCATTGAATATGGCTGTTACACACACACACACACACACACACACACACACACACACACACACACACACACACACACACACACACACACACACACACACACACACACACACACACACACTATTGAATATGATTACACTGAGTTGGGTTGAAAAAAGGAAGAGTTTCAGACTCACATGTTCATCAATAGGATAGGGTTGCCCCTCAGACAGCTGGTTAGGAAGGTACCTATCCCCCTCACTGATGTCACACCCCACAACTATTGTTGCCCCTGGAAACAGCCCCAGATTACCAACATGGTCGGAGTGGCCATGTGTCCCCACCACCAAGCTGATATCACCCGGGTCTAATCGCTTATCCTTCAGCCGTTTCACTAGAAAGTCCCGGTCCCACGGTCCTCCGGTGTCTACAAGAATAGTTCTAGGTCCCGTTAGAAGAGTGATAGTCCCGTCTGCTCGAAAAGAACCGTCCTGTTCGGACAGACAATAGCCTACTTTGAGCACCGAGATGGAGTAGGGTTGTCCCACAATCTCGAGTTCTGTGTCTGATAACTCGCTTCTTCTAAACTCACTACTGTTACATGCATAATTTGTTTCAGTCGCTTCCATCTCTGCTCAATAATAGATGTTTGCTAGCTACAGAATCCGTTTTTTTTTATCGATTAACTACAAGTATCAATACATGTATCTAACAACCACACACGTTGTTGACAGCTGGTACCAGTTCTACGGTATGGCAAGAAGAACAAGTGTAATTTTGTCGTTTGGAAAAATGTTTAGCTGTCACAGCAAAGTGCTTTGTCGCCATCTTTTGGACGGCAGCGTCTATTACATTGTGTAAGGCCAGCTGGCGTAACGCAACTTTGCACCATGACTACCCTTAACACTCTTAACCTATATCTGCCTAGCCTAAATTATGGCAGGTTGTAAACATATTTGGCTTCCAGTAAAATGTTATGATTTCTTTCGGTATAAGTCCACTTTCAAGACTATAGTGCATCTACTGTGTGTATGACCAAGAATAGTACCATGAACAAAACAGAAGCAGGTGAGAGATAAACAGGTAAGTCACTTTTTTTGTGTTTAGGAGGTAAATTCAGGGTATTTTCAGATATTTCATCATTATAGATGCTGTATATTATGAGATGCTAATATAGATGTCTTAAACAGTACAAAAAGAAAGCTGACAAAAGTGTCAAACCTCAAACCAAAAGTTGTCGCTACTCATTGTTAATAACTAACTGTCTTAAACATAACTGTCACCAACGTATTGTTTAACTACTACTTCATACATCTGAGATATCTGACTTAAAATCATTTACAAATATGACATTAAAACCCACCTCAAAACAAAGCAAGTGCACCTACAGTTGCAGTATTATACATGAAAAGGTTTTGAATCTAAGAGTTCTGTGAAATGATTGATCACATTGCATGAGGCTGATGTTGGTTCAATAGATTTCTTATGAGTTACAAGGAAACAATTGTAGAATTCCAGTAACGTGTAATCACTGTAAAGCAGTCTGTGGAACTGACCCTTGATCCTATAAACACTGGCAGACAACTTTACTGCATGGCTCAATTGTTCTTGTTCTTGTGAAATAGTACATCTCTCTCTCTCTCCCCCTCTCTTTGTCTTTATCCCTCTCTCACCCTTACTTCCTCATTTCTCTCTCTCTCTCTCTCTCTCTCTCTCTCTCTCTCTCTTTCACCCTTACTACTCTCAATTCAATTTCAATTTAAGGGGCTTTATTGGCATGGGGAAAATATGTTTACATTGCCAAAGCAAGTGAAATAGATAATAAACAAAAGTGAAATAAACAATAAAAAACTAACAGTAAACATTACACTCATAAAAGTTAAAAGACATTTCAAATGTCATATTATGTCTATATACCGTGTAGTAATGATGTGCAAATAGTACAAAAGGGAAAATAAATAAACATAAATATAGGTTGTATTTACAATGGTGTTTGTTCTTCACTGGTTGCCTTGTGGCAACAGGTCACAAATCTTGCCCCTGTGATTGTGGCATCTCTAATATGGTCATACATTTGGCAGGGGGTTAGGAAGTGCATCCCAGTTTCCACCTCATTTTGTGGGCAGTGTGCACATAGCCTGTCTTCTCTTGAGAGCCAAGTCTGCCTTCAGCGGCCTTTCTCAATAGCAAGGCTATGCTCACTGAGTCTTTCCTTAATTTAGGGTCAGTCACAGTAGTCAGGTATTCTGCCACTGTGTACTCTCTGTTTAGGGTCAGTCACAGCGGTCAGGTATTCTGCCACTGTGTACTCTCTGTTTAGGGTCAGTCACAGCGGTCAGGTATTCTGCCACTGTGTACTCTCTGTTTAGGGTCAGTCACAGCGGTCAGGTATTCTGCCACTGTGTACTCTCTGTTTAGGGTCAGTCACAGCGGTCAGGTATTCTGCCACTGTGTACTCTCTGTTTAGGGTCAGTCACAGCGGTCAGGTATTCTGCCACTGTGTACTCTCTGTTTAGGGTCAGTCACAGCGGTCAGGTATTCTGCCACTGTGTACTCTCTGTTTAGGGTCAGTCACAGCGGTCAGGTATTCTGCCACTGTGTACTCTCTGTCTGGCCAAATAGCATGCTAGTTTGCTCTGTTTTTTTGTTAATTCTTTCCAATGTGTCAAGTAATTATTTTTTTCTTTTCTCATGATTTGGTTGAGTCTAATTGTGTTTCTGTCCTGGGGCTCTGTGGGGTCTGTTTGTGTTTGTGAACAGAGCCCCAGGACCAGCTTGCTTAGGGGACTCTTCTCCAGGTTCATTTCTCTGTGGGTGATGGCTTTGTTATGGAAGGTTTGGGAATCACTTCCTTTTTGGTGGTTGTAGAATTTAACAGCTCTTTTCTGGATTTTGATAATTAGCGGGTATCGGCCTAACTCTGCTCTGCAGATATTTATTGCAAAATTCTGCATGCAGAGCCTCAATGTGGTGTTTGTCCCATTTAGTGAATTCTTGGTTGGTGAGTGGACCTCAGACCTCACAACCATAAAGGTCAATGGGTTCTATAACTGATTCAAGTATTTTGAGCCAGATCCTGATTGGTATATTGAATGCTCCTTTTGATGGCAAAGAATGCCCTTCTTGCCTTGTCTCTCAGATCGTTCACAGCTTTGTGGAAGTTACCTGTGGCGCTAATGTTTAGGCCGAGGTATGTATAGTTTTTTGTGTGCTCCAGGGCAACGATGTCTAGATTGAATTTGTATTTGTGGTCCTGGCAACTGGACCTTTTTTGGAAAACCATTATTTTAGTCTTACTGATTTTTTTCTGTCTTGCTCTCCCTCCCTCCCTCCCTCCTCTCCATAGACCATAATGCAGCAGCCTAATAACCACAGCAGCCGGTCTCCTAAGGTGAAGGAGAAGGTCCCTCACCAGTGATTGGAGGACAGAAGCTCAGAACCCTGGAACAGGCCCAACCTCAGTGACAAGCTGCAGGTTGTCTTATATGACACCCTATTCCCTATATAGTACCTTATCCAGTTCCAATGTCATACATTTCCTATGAGTTACAAGGAAACAATTGGAGAATTCCAGTAACAGATAATCACACTAAGGATGCCTTTGGAACTTATCCTGATGATGATGTCGTCTATGGCTGTCTCACATGACTCACTATTCACTATATAGTGCACTACTTTGACTAGAGCCCAGTCTTTTCCATTAAGTGTACTACTTGTGACCAGAGCTACATTGTGACAAGACCGGCTTTGTAGTAAACACTAGGATTTGACAGTATAATCAGCCTACTAGTGTGTGGGTGTATTCTGTCTTTTCTAACGCTGTCTGTACTCCCACTGATGGTGATACAGGACAAGAGCCTGGAGACTGTGGAGGCTACCCACTCAGCACCCTGGAATAAACCACAACTCCTCAACAGCAAGGTGGGTTCAGTTTCCAACCAGTAAACAACTAGCCATTCCATGTTTATGCCAGGGACCTTGTCCCAAATTGTTGAATCGCCTATTTAACTTTCTGCATATAGATTTTGAATCTTGGATGCTGGGCATGATGGCTGAGCCTACCTATAACGTTGCACAACGATTTAAATCAATAATTATTTTTGTTGTTTTGCTGTGTCTTTTCCAATGGTATGACGTACAAATGACTTCAGCCTACCCCTTACAAATAAAAAACACATGAAAAAATCATGTGAGAAAAAACATACCTGGGTGGTGTGTTATATTAACCTACCTGGGTGGTGTGTTATATTAACCTACCTGGGTGGTGTGTTATATTAACCTACCTGGGTGGTGTGTTATATGAACCTACCTGGGTGGTGTGTTATATGAACCTACCTGGGTGGTGTGTTATATTAACCTACCTGGGTGGTGTGTTATATTAACCTACCTGGGTGGTGTGTTATATTAACCTACCAGGGTGGTGTGTTATATGAACCTACCTGGGTGGTGTGTTATATTAACCTACCTGGGTGGTGTGTTATATTAACCTACCAGGGTGGTGTGTTATATTAACCTACCAGGGTGGTGTGTTATATGAACCTACCTGGGTGGTGTGTTATATTAACCTACCTGGGTGGTGTGTTATATTAACCTACCAGGGTGGTGTGTTATATTAACCTACCAGGGTGGTGTGTTATATTAACCTACCTGGGTGGTGTGTTATATTAACCTACCTGGGTGGTGTGTTATATTAACCTACCTGGGTGGTGTGTTATATTAACCTACCTGGGTGGTGTGTTATATTAACCTACCAGGGTGGTGTGTTATATTAACCTACCTGGGTGGTGTGTTATATGAACCGACCTGGGTGGTGTGTTATATTAACCTACCTGGGTGGTGTGTTATATTAACCTACCTGGGTGGTGTGTTATATGAACCGACCTGGGAGGTGTGTTATATGAACCTACCTGGGTGGTGTGTTATATTAACCTACCAGGGTGGTGTGTTATATTAACCTACCAGGGTGGTGTGTTATATTAACCTACCAGGGTGGTGTGTTATATTAACCTACCTGGGTGGTGTGTTATATTAACCTACCTGGGTGGTGTGTTATATTAACCTACCTGGGTGGTGTGTTATATTAACCTACCTGGGTGGTGTGTTATATTAACCTACCTGGGTGGCATTTTTTTTTTTACACCTTTATGACTAGATATTATCTAGCGTGTCCTGTGTTGCATATTATCTGACTGAGCATACAAGCATACAAGTATCTAAGTATCTGACTGAGCGGTGGTAGGCAGAAGCAGGCGCGTAAACATTCATTCAAACAGCACTTTCGTGCGTTTTGCCCAGCAGCTCTTCGTTGCACGTCAAGAATTGCGCTGTTACATTGATTTTATTGATGTATTATATTAAGTTAAAATAAGTATGTAAATAAGTCATTATTACAAATAAAAATATATATTTTTTAAAAATCGTCAGATTAATCGGTATCGGCTTTTTTGGTCCTCCAATAATCAGTATCGGTGTTGAAAAATCATAATCAGTCGACCTCTAATATATACATATACACACACACACAAAAGGCATGTACACAAACTGCCCAATTTTTCCAATTGTCTTTATTCAGTCAGTGCAACAAACTAGGAGTGACCAAAAACACTTTTTTCCAACATGTTTGTTGCAAATTCAAAACACTTTTTGCCAACGACGTTTGCATTCAAGGCATTCCTTGTGTTTGTGTTCGAGGAACAATGAACAATACAATTAAAATGTAAATAAAGTGCTTTAAAAAAAATGACTGTTAAAAATAAGTCCAAAATATACATAAACAATGCAATTATGAGTTACTTTGGTCTGAGTGGAAATAATAAATTAATTTCAAATCACAAAGGAAAGGAATGGAAATGTTATGACAACTTTTTGTCTGATAAAGGGAACAATGGAAATGTTATGACAACTTTTTGTCTGATAAAGGGAACAATGGAAATGTTATGACAACTTTTGGAAATGTTAAGTCTGATAAAGGGAACAATGGAAATGTTATGACAACTTTTTGTCTGATAAAGGGAACAATGGAAATGTTATGACAACTTTTTGTCTGATAAAGGGAACAATGGAAATGTTAAGAAACTTTTTGTCTGATAAAGGGAACAATGGAAATGTTATGACAACTTTTTGTCTGATAAAGGGAACAATGGAAATGTTATGACAACTTTTTGTCTGATAAAGGGAACAATGGAAATGTTATGACAACTTTTTGTCTGATAAAGGGAACAATGGAAATGTTATGACAACTTTTTGTCTGATAAAGGGAACAATGGAAATGTTATGACAACTTTTTGTCTGATAAAGGGAACAATGGAAATGCAGTTGGAATGGGGCTGTTTTTCAAGGTAAATAAAAACAAACTAAATAAATCATGATAAACAAGATAACAGCAAAGCCTACATCCTCTACTCTACTATGGGTTGACAGTTACAGTGCATTCGGAAAGTATTCAGACCCCTGGACTTTTCCCCCCATTTTGTTACCTTACAGCCTTATTTTAAAAAAACCATTCCTCATCAATCTACACATAATACCCCATAAAGACAAAGTAAAAACAGGTTTTTAGATTATTTTGCAAATGTATTAAAAAAACAAAAACAGAAATACCTTATTTACATAAGTATTCAGACCCTTTGCTATGAGACGCGAAATTGAGCTCAGGTGCATATTGTTTCCATTGATCATCTTTGAGATGTTTCTACAACTTGGAGTCCACCTGTGGTAAATTCAATTGATTGGACATGATTTGGAAAGGCACACACCTGTCTATAGAAAAGGTCCCACAGTTGACAGTACATGTCAGAGCAAAAACCAAGTCATGAGGTCAAAGGAATTGTCCGTAGAGCTCCAGGCCAGGATTGTGTCGAGGCATAGATCTGGGGAAGGGTACTAAAACATTTCTGCAGCATTGAAGGTTCCTAAGAACAGTGGCCTCACTCATTCTTAAATGGATGAAGTTTGGAACCACCAAGACTCTTCCTAGAGCTGGCCGCCTGGCCAAACTGAGCAATCAGGGAGAAGGGCCTTGGTCAGGGAGGTGATAAAGAACCCGATGGTCACTCTGACAGAGCTCAAGAGTTCCTCTGTTGAGATGAGAGAACCTTCCAGAAGGATAACCATCTTTGTAGCAATCCACCATTCAGGCCTTTATGCTAGAGTGGCCAGATGGAAGCCACTCCTCAGTAAAAAGCACATGGCAGCCCGCTTGGAGTTTGCCAAAAGGCACCCAAATGACTCTCACCATGAGAAACGAGATTCCCTGGTCTGATGAGACCAAGATTGAACTCTTTGACCTGAATGCCAACCTTCACGTCTGGAGGAAACCTGGCACCATCCCTACGGTGAAGCATGGTGGTGGCAGCATCATGATGTGGGGATGTTTTTCAGTGGCAGGTACTGAGAGACTAGACAGGATCGAGGGAAAGATGAACGGAGCAAAGTATGGAGAGATCCTTGATGAAAATCTGCTCCAGATGGCTCAGGACTTCAGACTGGGGTGAAGGTTCACCTTCCAACAGGACAACAACCCTAAGCACACAGCCAAGACAACATCGGGAAAAGTCTCCAAATGTCCTTGAGTGGTCCAGCAAGAGGCCATGCTTGAACTCGATTGAACATGTTTGGAGAGACCTGAAAATAGCTATGCCGCGACACTCCCCATCCAATCTGACAGAGTTTCAGAGGATCTGCAGAGACTCTAGGTTGTAATCATTGCCAAAGGTGCTTCAACAAAGTAAAGGGTCTGAATAGGTTTTTCTCAAAAACTGTTTTTGCCTTGTCATTATTGGGTATTGTGTGTAGATTGATGAGGGGGGAAAAACGATGTAATCCATTTTAGAATAAGGCTGTAACCTAACAAAATGTGGAAAAAGTAAAAGGATCTGAATAGTTTCCGAATGCACTGTATCTATCCAATATAACACAGAGGGTCTTCTGTAATGGAAATGTGGTATTTTGCAAGGTAGCTGTCTCGGTCCTTTACTGTTCTCTATTCTTTACCAATGATCTCTCACTAGCCTTACAAAGTCTGGAATCAACAACAACAAAAAATGTCACATGCTTCGGAATAAAAACGGTGGAGACTAACAGTGAAATTAAAAAAGGTGGAGACTAACAGTGAAATTAAAAAAGGTGGAGACTAACAGTGAAATGCTTATTTACGGGTCCTTTTCCAACAATGCAATGAGTTTTTTTAATCAGAAATAAAACAAAAAAACAAACACGATAATAGCAAACTACATCCTCTACTCAAGTCTCTTATGTCCTTCTTGATAAGATATAGAAATGAACAAAGGATACACAAGAAAGTAGTTTGTGTCCAGGGAAAATGAGGCATACCACTTAGTAGATTGTTTGAAATGTCCCCACCGAATATCACATTGTCTTTTACATCGGGAATAGATACCTCTTGGCCATTCCTATTGGTTTATGAACCAGAAAATAAAATGAAAATACAATATACATCCAGTGTTTTAGGCTCATTCAGAAGCATACAACACACACACACCACGATCGTTCATAACACAAATGGAAACAGTTGAAAACATCTACAGGGACTGACTTTAAATAATGCACTATTCTGGATTACCCAAGAGGACTAAATCCCTAATAATAAGGTAAAGTGTGAATGACCTCAACGATCAACAGGCTCAACCAGTAAACCTTTTAACAGCTGTGAACCACAGTGGCAGGTTATGTCCCAATTCTCCACCCTTCTCCCAAAATGTGCACTTGCACAATTTCCCGGCTTGGATGTGAAAGTATTGGATTGGAGAGTTTCCACCATTGTTAAATCCATTAGTCTGTAGGTTGTATAGGGACGCAAAGGAAAGACAAATGACTGAAAAGGAAGCAGGATTATTCCCTATCATGGAGTGTGTACTAATATGTAGTGTACTAAGGAGATGAGATGTTAGATTTTTAAGCAGCAGCCAATGCTGACAAGATAAAATAATCAAAATCAGACAACTACACTTAGCATAAACACAAAATCAGACAACTACACTTAGCATAAACACAAAATCTCTGATAGTCAGTGTAAAGACAAAATATTAAATGTTTTAAATTCAGTGTAGAGACTGTGGCCCTTAGTCACTAAACCACAACACATTGTAACAAGAATGAAACTACAGTTTTTCCACAATGACACCGAACTCAGCCCATTCTCTGGGTCATCCTGGTGCTTTTGTTAAAGCTAAAATCCTTAGTTGCTACATCAATTTTGTTTTACTTATGAATTATATACACCCATTGATTCTTGAAGAATATTATAAATGCCTCATGAGCAGCTGCCGTACCCCATCAGAACCCAAAATATAAGTTTCCTTACAAACATTGGAGTAAAACAATGTAAACAAAACACTGTACAGCCTCAAAACATGGCTAAATTATAATGTTGATATCATAGAAGGTCAGTCCTTGCATCCATAGCTCTGTCTATGACAGTGGTTACATCACTCCAGGCCCATCCCAAAGCTTTTTTTACAAAAACAGAGGCAGGGTGGGCTTGTTATTGCTTGACTCAAGGACTCTAGCTTTAACATCCAAAGTTTTACATCAAACATGTCGCATGCAGAACAGTGTTAGTTAGACAATATATTAAAAGTTGATTAATTAACCAAACCCTGTGAATTTCACGTTAAATGGCAGCCCAAATATTACTGCAGATCTAGCTCGCCACCCAATGTTTTTTGGTGTAAAACAGTTATTTACATATTTAATTACACACCAAGACATAAAACAAGGAATAAAACAGAATGTTGAAATAATAGTAAAAAAAAAGAAAAAAGAATTGTGTCGAAAGTAACTCCTCCGGTGTCTTGAAATGATGTGGATCATGTAGAGTAAGTCATTCAGTGTGGTGACTGTGGTCTGTATTTTTGTGTGAAACAGTTTTTGCATTTTGTTTCAGGTTGGATGAAATGCTCAATGAGAAATGCCACCCCCCCTCTAAATCTCCCGTTACATCTCTTATTTCCTCTCTACCTCATTCCTCCAACCCTCCCTCCCTCTCCCAGTCTCTTCCAAGTTCCAGTACCAATACCTTACACTCTCTCTTGGCGATCTTATCCAGTGAGAGGACAGGGCGTTCGGGGGGAAGGTAGAGGGGTCGACCCACTGGAGATCCCACTGGAGGAGTGATGGCCCGGCGCTCCATAACACTGCCCGTCCTGGAACACACACACACGGACAGATACAGACAGACGCAACAGACAGGCACACACACAAGATGGGGATGATTAGGAGAGTTCAAAGAGTCTGAGAGCGGTCAGGGAGGCACTGCCAGAACGTGGGGATTACAGTATGGTTGGGTGTGCGTGTTTGACTGAATGCTAATGTGTGTGTGTCTACGTGTGTGTTCTGCCTTCAAGTTAAATCTAAAAGGGGAATATACACTTGATGTTTTTCCTCCCCGATCTATACAACCTACTGTACATTCTCAGAGTGAATGAGAACTACATACCTACGTAATCAAAACACCTTTGTTTTATTCATTTTTTAAATTCATTATTCTTTTTATTCATTTGGAAAATGTTCTATAAATGTTAATAATTTTTTGAAAATGTGGAGTAGGTTGTGTAGATCGATAGGGAAGAAAATGTAATGTATTCCTATTTAGATGACATTTTAAGGCAGCAAGACTTTCACTAGCGACTGTATATACGCGTCAGTGTCTCCTACCTCATAAGATGTGACCGTGAGGGTTGTTGGTGAGAGAAGCTCTGTGACCGTCCCAGACTCTGTCTGTCCAGCAGGTCTCTAACAGCAGGGCTGGAGGGAGAGTTGTGACGGGACAGGGACAGAGACATGGGCCTGGCCTCAGCAGGGGGGTTGGAACAGGACGCTGTGAACTGGAGCTTCAGCTTCATGTGCTGGCTTAACTGGAGAGGAAGAGGAGGGTGAGTGAGTAATGTTTGGTCAGACAAAACAAGACCAGACCAGACAGACAGACAGGAAGTGAGTGTGAGTGTGTTGGTACCTCAAACAGTCCTGCCTTGAGAATCTGGAAGGCAACTGTGAAGGAGAGGGTGGATCCTTTCCGACACTGTCCCAAGTTGTTGAGGGGGGAGTGACACACCACAGAACTCGCTGACGGGTCCTCCTGCCGACCACGTCCTGGGGGGAGGAAGGAAGAGAGGATGGTGTTTAGTTTAACCAAGGAGAGTGCAATATAATATAACCTAAAGTAATTCTGTTCCTCTGGTATGTAGTCAGTTAGTTAGGGGCTTTGTTACAAATCATGACTGGATGTTAGACAGGATTCACCCCTCATCTACCACTACACATCTCCCTCCCTCCCTCCCTCCCTCCCTCCCAACAACCTCTCCATTTTCTTTTCTCGCTTTCCTCCATCTTCCCTCTCTCTTTCCATCCCTCTTCCAATCTCTCTCTATCACTCTTTTCCCCCCTCCATAATGATTATCTCTTCTCACCTTCGGGTGTCCAGACCAGGCGTACAGCCAGGAAGTCCTGCAGGTTGTTGAGGAGGGTGTATTTGACCCGGAAGTGCTCCAGCGGCCGCACGGAACTCTGACAAGAAGCTGTCATCACCAAACGGGGGCGGTCCAGTCTCACGCTGGGTAGCTGGTAGTGGGTCGAAATGTACCTGGGGAAGGGAAGTGAAGAAGGTCAAATCAGGTAATAATGGGGTAGGTATATTTGGACAGATAATAGAGTTAATGAAGAGTACTTATTATGGGGTAGTTCCAACAAATACTGGGTGTACACTTATCTTGTGAAGGGAAGGCTTGTAGTTATGCTTGTAGTTATAATAGGATAGTTACAGTGCATTCGGAAAGTATTGGGACCCCTTCCCACATTTAGTTACGTTACAGCCTTATTCTAAAATGGATTCAAATACTTTTTTCCCCTCATCAATCTATACACAATACCCCATAATGACAAAGTGAAAACAGGTTTTTCGAGATTTTTGCAAATGTATAAAAAAATTGATTGAAAAAAATACCTTATTTACTTAAGTATTCAGACCCTTTGCTATGAGACGCAAAATTGGGCTCAGGTGCATCCTGTTTCTATTGATCATCCTTGAGATGTTTCTACAACTTGATTGGCGTCCACCTGTGGTAAATTCAATTGATTTGGAAAGACACGCACCTGTCTATATAAGGTCCCACAGTTGACAGTGCATGTCAGAGCAAAAACCAAGCCATGAGGTGAAAGGAATTGTCCGTAGAGCTCCAGGACAGGATTGTGTCGAGGCACAGATCTGGGGAAGGGTATAAAAACATTTCTGCCGCATTGAAGGTCCCCAAGAGCACAGTGGCCTCCATCATTCTTAAATGGAAGAAGTTTGGAACCACAAAGACTCTTCCAAGAGCTGGCTGCCTGGCCAAGCTAAGCAATCGGGGGAGAAAGGCTTTGGTCAGGGAGGTTATTAAGAACCCGATGGTCACTCTGACAGAGCTCCAGAGTTCCTCTGTGGAGAAGGGAGAACATTCCAGAAGGACAACCATCTCTGTAGCACCACCAATCCGTAAAAGGCACATGACAGCCAGCTTGGAGTTTGCCAAAAGGCACCTAAAGGACTCTCAGTCCATGAGAAACAAGATTCTCTGGTCTGATGAAACCAAGATTTAACTCTAGCAAGCAATGGCAATCATGTATTTTCTTACCGAGATTACTGCTCTAAAATAGGTTTCAAATAATCCATACTGAAACTTTCAGATGAAGGTTGTGTGAATTAAACATGGTCTATTGCTTTCATGAGCTTTTTCTCTTACTGCCCTGAGTTTAAGACAAAGGGTTTAGCCATCTTGAAATTAAGAACATTTCCAAGAATCTTTTTGCTAAAGGAGAAACATAAGAAATAGCACAAGAACATTTCCTAGAACCTTTTTGCTAAAGGAGAAACATAAGAAATAGCACAAGAACATTTCCTAGAACCTTTTTGCTAAAGGAGAAACATAAGAAATAGCACAAGAACATTTCCTATAACCTTTTTGAGGAATAGAAACGTTGCTTAACCCTCTTCTCGAGTCTATAGTTAAGGACAAAATGTCAGTTAAGAGGAAATTGCTTCTTAAGAAGGTTTTGTGAATCCGGCCCCTGGGCCTCCTGAGTGGCGCAGCAGTCTAAGGCACTGCATCGCAGTGCTAGAGGCATCATTACAGACCCAGGTGCGATCCCAGGCAGTATCCCAACCGGCCGTCATCGGGAGTCCCATAGGGCGGCGCACAATTGGCCCAGCATCGGGTTAGGGTTAGGGGAGGGTCCGGGTTAGGGGAGGGTCTGGCGGGGGGGCTCTACTTGGTTCATCGCGATCTCTAGCGACTCCTTATGGCAGGCTGGGCGCTTGCAAGCTGACCCCGGTCATAAGTTGAACGGTGTTTCCTCTGACACATTGGTGCGGCTGGCTCCCAGGTTAAGCGGGCGGGTTTTAAAAAGCAAGGTTGGGCAGGTCATATTTCGGAGGACGCATGACTCGACCTTCGCCTCCCGAGCCCATTGGGGGGTTGCAGCGATGAGACAAGATCAAAACTTTGGAGAGAAAGAGGGTAAAATAAAAACATTTAAAAATAGACCTACCTGGTAAATGGAAGCTTAGAGGTAGACCATTGCAGCACAGCCACCAATGGAACCTCCAGACCCTAAAGGAGAAAGAAAAACACATTCCTCAAATGATCTCATGCTGTAGACATAAGGACATTATTGGAAGATCTTTCATGCATATGTTTAATCTAAAACAGTTTAAATGATCTCACACTAAAGCCGGTTGTACACGACACAAAGAAAAAAAATATAATAATTTGCTGAGCGATGGTCTTGCCAACATAGTGGTGCGCACACTAAACAATGTGGCACAGATGGGGGTCACACGCTACAAGATTCTTCACTTGGTCGTAAGGATTGTCGATACCATGCTGTCTCGCCAAAACAACGATGTGATTAGATTTAACGTAGCTACAACGAGCTGTGGCTCAAAGCAGCCTCAAATATCTTCAGTCAGACATTAACGCTTGCCATACAATGCAATCTGAAAGTATTCAGACCCCTTGACTTTTTCCAAATGTTTTCATTTTACAGCCCCAATTGTTTTTCTCCCTCATCAATCTAAACACAATACCCCATAATGACAAAGCAAAAACTATTTATAAGAAATAAAAACTGAAATATCACATTTACATAAGTATTCAGACCCTTTACTCAGTACTTTGTTGAAGCACCTTTGGCAGCGATTACAGCCTCAAGTCTTCTTGGGTATGATGCTACAAGCTCGGCACACCTGTATTTGGGAAGTTTCTCCCATTCCTCTCTGCAGAGCCTCTAAAGCTCTGTCAGGTTGAATGGGGAGCGTCGCTGCACAGCTATTTTTAGGTCTCTCCGGAGATGTATTGGGTTCAAGTCCGGGCTCTGTCTGGGCCACTCAAGGACATTGTGGTGGTGAAATTACAATATTATGTTATAATACTGTGGTAATGGTAATTTTATGCAACAGAATAGGGTTCTTAGAACTCTATTGTGTCTGTGTGAACTAAGAGTGGGCCTCTGCGGCTTAATGCTAAGAGTAGATTTACGTTGCCTTAGGTGATAAACCTAACAAGCCACATTCCATTCATGTGAGGGTAATTGCTCTGCTCTGACTGGAAGGCACTGGGGAGAGATGGCTCGGGTTGAGAGGAACCTAGTTTTGGGGGCCAAACCCTGGTTTTCATACAATGAGAACAGTCTTCACAGCAGATACCGTCTGCTATAAATTATTCATTTATTTCATACAAATCCTAACCTTGTGACCAATTCCACACATCTGTTGTTTGTCATCTAGACTAAGGGGGTGTATCTTTGCCATATAAAAGATGTTGGTATTTCTTGTGTCGGGGCTCTCAACACAACATTCAAGAGTGTTGTGTCGACCAGCCATCGTTATTGCAGAGCACTCACATGAATCACCTGTGTGTGTGGTGTGACATGCTATTCCTATTAATACGTGAATAAAGATTTTGTTTAACTCTGACTTGTATGAAAAGTTTGTCTCCTCATTTGACAATAAAGAAATAACCAGCACAACATTCAAAGACCTGTCCCGAAACCACCCCTGCGTTGTCTTGGCTGTGTGCTTAGGGTTGTTGTCCTGTTGGACGATGAACCTTCGCCCTAGTCTGAGGTCCTGAGCGGTCTGGAGCAGGTTTTCATTAAGGATCTCTATGCACTTTGCTCCATTCACCTCTCTCATGATTCTGACTAGCCTCCCAGTCCCTCCCGCTGAAAAACATCCCCACAGCATGATGCCGCTGCCACCATGCTTCGCCGTAGGGATGGTGCCAGGTTTCCTCCGGACGGGACGCTTGGCATTCTGGCCAAAAAGTTCAATCTTGGTTTCATCAGACCAGGGATTCTTGTTTCTCATGGTCAGAGTCCTTTAGGTGCCTTTTGTCAAACTCCAAGCGAGCTGATGTCAAGTAAAGAGGCACTGAGTTTGAAGGTAGGCCTTGAAATACATCCACAGGTACACCTCCAATTGACTCAAATGATGTCAAGTAGCCAATCAGAAGCTTCTAAAGCCATTAAATAATTTTCTGGAATTTTCCAAGCTGTTTAAAGGCAGAGTCAACTTAGTGTATATAAACTTCTGACCCACTGGAATTGTGATACAGTGAATTATAAGTGAAATAATCTGTCTGTAAACAATTGTTGGAAAAATTACTTGTCATGCACAAAGTAGATGTCCTAACCGACTTGCCAAAACTATAGTTTGTTAATTAAAAAGAAATTTGTGGAGTGGTTGAAAAACAAGTTTTAATGACTCCAACCTAAGTGTATGTAAACTTCCGACTTCAACTGTATCAAGCCAACATATTGAATTGAATAACATTGGTTGTGAACTTCAGAGCTGTAGCGATTTGACACTATGGCTTTGGTTAAAGGCAAGTACAAACACATACTAGTAGTAGTCATCGCTCCTGCTCTTGTCTACACATCCTGGGTGAAGCGAAACACTCATCATCTCACTGTTTTCTTCTCTGGCGAGCTCTCATTGGCTATTGCTTGTCACCGTTTTCAAAACTTGTTGTTTCACACTACACAAGCATTGCAGATTACTGCAGATTTTATGCAGATAAAATCAAACATGTTTGAAAATATTTGGGACGTCTGGGACTGCTCAAAGACGAGATCCGTAGATTGTGTCTCTGACCCGCTCACATTAAACGAGCGTCAGTGATAGCTGCGCGTCCCGAGTAGGCAATGACATGGGAATTTTGTCTCCAATCTCAAAAACTAAATCCGGGCCAAACTCGTGTCGTGTACAATCGGGTTAAGTATGATATTATAGTCTGGAATGTATCTCACTGACAGAGATACTCCCTTCACTCCCCGTTATGTTACAAACTGGGACTATTTCAGTTGGTATTACATTCTCCTTTCTCTCCGTGAGAGAATCTCTCCTTGCCTGCTTTTGAAAAAGGTTGAAGGTAACAGAGGAGAGGAGCCGAGGAGAGGGAACATAGAAACATATGTGCTTGTATGAAATGAGACATCTGCACTCGCGCATCAACATTTTCTAGATAAAAGGATAAGTAGCATATAGATTTTAAATGTGTGCTTGCTTTTCTCATTCCAGAAAACAGCCGATTCAAAGGGGGAGTGGCCAATGTTGAAACACTTCTGCACTAGCCTCCTTTGAGGATACACCTGTGCATCCTCTGCCGAAGTAGGTTATCATGGTGGTGAGCACAATCCTCCGTTCTCCTACTAACGAATTGACACTCTCCACGACTATTACCCACTTATCGGTTTCAGGGAAGGAGTCGAGGATAGACTTTTGCCCAATTGAGAATCTCCCCCACTCTCACCTCGCTGGACTCTTCCTCTGGCTGGTCTCTGAGCTGCAGCTGAAACAGGAAGTTCTGCTCCTCCAGGGCAGAGAGCATGCTGGGAAGGTGGGAGGAGCTACTGTTCATTCTGTGGAATGATGCCATGGTAACCTCCGCTGATTGGTGGCTGCAGACAGGTAGTATAGAATGTTGTGGTTACGAAATGGTTACAAAAAGTGGCACTTTTAACATTCTGACCATGGTCTTTATTTAAACCTTTTTTTCCCCCAGCAGTTTTGCATTAAATCCTAATGGTTAAGGTTGGGACTATAATTACCAGACATTGTCCACTAGGAGTACAGAGCCATCAGGCATCATGGGGAGGTAGGACGCGTTGAAGTTAGGAAGAACCCTCACGTTCCTAACACACACCTCCTCCTGGGAACTGGAGTTTAATACTGGGGAGAGGGGGGAGAGGTGGAGCGGGGAGCGAGAGAGAGGTGGAGCGGGGAGCGAGAGAGAGGTGGAGCGAGAGAGAGGTGGAGCGAGAGAGAGGTGGAGCGGGGAGCGAGAGAGAGGTGGAGCGGGGAGCGAGAGAGAGGTGGAGAGGGGAGCGAGAGAGAGGTGGAGAGGGGAGCGAGAGAGAGGTGGAGCGAGAGAGAGGTGGAGCGGGGAGCGAGAGAGAGAGGAGAGGGGGAGCGGGGAGAGAGAGAGGGTGGAGAGAGAGAGAGATGGAGCGGGGAGCGAGAGAGGTGGAGCGGGGAGTGAGAGAGAGGTGGAGCAAGAGAGAGGTGGAGCGGGAGAGAGGTGGAGTGAGAGAGAGGTGGAGCGGGGAGCGAGAGAGAGGTGGAGCGGGGAGCGAGAGAGAGAGAGAGGTGGAGCGGGGAGCGAGAGAGAGGTGGAGCGGGGAGCGAGAGAGAGGTGGAGCGGGGAGCGAGAGAGAGGTGGAGCGGGGAGCGAGAGAGAGGTGGAGCGGGGAGCGAGAGAGAGGTGGAGCGGGGAGCGAGAGAGAGGTGGAGCGGGGAGCGAGAGAGAGGTGGAGCGGGGAGCGAGAGAGAGGTGGAGCGGGGAGCGAGAGAGAGGTGGAGCAGGGAGCGAGAGAGGTGGAGGTGGAGCGGGGAGCGAGAGAGAGGTGGAGCGGGGAGAGAGGTGGAGCGGGGAGTGAGAGAGGTGGAGCGGGGAGTGAGAGAGAGGTGGAGCGGGGAGCGAGAGAGAGGTGGAGCGGGGAGCGAGAGAGAGAGAGAGGGGCGGGGAGCGGGGAGCGAGAGAGAGGTGGAGCGGGGGAGCGAGAGAGAGAGGTGGAGCGGGGAGCGAGAGAGAGGTGGAGCGGGGAGCGAGAGAGAGGTGGAGCGGGGAGCGAGAGAGAGGTGGAGCGGGGAGCGAGAGAGAGGTGGAGCGGGGAGCGAGAGAGGTGGAGCGGGAGCGAGAGAGAGGTGGAGCGGGGGAGCGAGAGAGAGGTGGAGCGGGGAGCGAGAGAGAGGTGGAGCGGGGAGCGAGAGAGAGGTGGAGCGGGGAGCGAGAGAGAGGTGGAGCGGGGAGCGAGAGAGAGAGGAGGTGGAGCGGGGAGGTGGAGCGGGGAGCGAGAGAGAGGTGGAGCGGGGAGCGAGAGAGAGGTGGAGCGGGGCGAGAGAGAGGTGGAGCGGGGAGCGAGAGAGAGGTGGAGCAGGGAGCGAGAGAGAGGTGGAGCGGGGAGCGAGAGAGAGGTGGAGCGGGGAGCGAGAGAGAGGTGGAGCGGGGAGCGAGAGAGAGGTGGAGCGGGGAGTGAGAGAGAGGTGGAGCGGGGAGTGAGAGAGAGGTGGGAGACATTAAAAAAGAGACAGGAACAGGAAAACAGAGAGGAGATGTTTAAGTGATGTAGTATTGTCTCCTAAAAGTCATGGTATTATTGTCTCCTAAAAGTCATGGTAGTATTGTCTCCTAAAAGTCATGGTAGTATTGTCTCCTAAAAGTCATGGTAGTATTGTCTCCTAAAACAATGGCGTCACTTCCATAGGACAATATTTAAACACATACACAAACCCCACATCCCATTAAAGTAATAGTGCAACATTTTGGCAACCGAGTGCAGTTCTCTGTGTGCAGTTTGAAGGAAGTTGAAGGTAGTTTCAGGGGCCATTGCTAGCTACAGTTAGTGCAAGTGTATAGGAACTGCTAGCATACGACCTTCAACTTCCTTCAAACTGCACACAGAGAAACTGCACTCGGTTGCCAAAATGTCGCACTATTCCTTTAATGGGACGTGGATGTTGTAAGTGGGGTTTGTGTATGTATGTAGAAACATAAAAACGGTATCCATGAGTTCATCTGTGTCTGTGTATGTAGAAAAAAGGGTTTACACTGCCTTCAGGAAGTATTCACACCCCCTTGACCTTTCCACGTTGTTGTGTTACAGACAGAATTTTACATTTATTGAAATTGAGATTTGTTTTTGTCACTGGCCTACATACAATAATGATGTGAAAGTGAAATGTTTCTCAAAATGTGTACAAATGAATTAAACATGAAAAGCTTAAATGTCTTAAGTCAATAAGCATTCAACCCATTTAGTTATTGCAAGCCTAAATAAGTTCAGGAGTAAAAATGTGCTTAACAAGTCACATAATAAATTGCATGGACTCACTCTGTGTGCAATAATAGTGTTTAACATGAATGTTGAATGACTACCTCTGTATCCACACATACAATTATCTGTAAGTTCACTCGGTTGAGCAGTGAATTTCAAAACAGACCAGGGCGGTTTTCCAATACCTCGCAAAGAAGGTTACCCATTGGTAGATGGGTAAAAAAAAATCTAAAGCAGACATTGAATATCCCTTTGGTGGTAGTTGCATCATGTTATGCTTGTAATCGTTTATCTACTGGGGAGTTTTTCAGAACAAAAAAAAAACACGGAAAGGCAAAATCCTAAAGGAAACCATGGGTCAGTCTGCTTTCCACCAGACACTGGGAGATGAATTCACCTTTCAGAAGGACAATAACCTAAAACACAAGGCCAAATATACACTGGAGTTACTTACCAAGAAGACAGTGAATGTTCCCGAGTGGCCGAGTTACAGTTTGGACTTAAATCTACTGGAAAATATATGGCAATGAAAATGGTTGTCAAGCTATGATCAACAACCAATTTGACAAGAGCTTGAAGAATTATGAAAAGAATAATGGGCAAATGTTGCACAATTGAGGTGTGGAAAGCTCTTAGAGACTCACCCCAAAAGACTCACACCTGTTATCGCTGCCAAAGGTGCTTTTAAAAGTATTGACTCAGAGGTGTGAATACTTATGGAAATTAAATATTTCTGTAATTTATTTTCAATACATCTGCAAAAATGTATTCACATGTTTTTCTTTCTCACTTTGTCATTATGGGTTATTGTGTGTAGATGGGTGTTAAAATATATATATTTAATCCATTTTTAAGTCAAGATGTAACACGACAAAATGTGGAATAAGTCAAGGGATATGAATATTTTCGGAAGGCACTATAGTTGCCACACTATCCCTTTAAGACAATACAGGGTCCTCTTACTCTATAGTGTAAACACACGCACACACACGCACCACATATGAGCCATTACACTTCTGAGCTATTGCATAACATTGTAATAACACTGTGGCAGCGAGGATAAAGTACTTGATTTGTCATACTTTGCTCTCTGTTGCTGTTACTGTTAACAAACCAAGACTGTGTTAGCATAACCACTAGCTTAAGCACTTTGTTTTCAAACAGGAAGTAACATAACATAAATATGCCATTGATCAGATGCTTTTTTCCAAAGCGACTTACAACAGTGAGTGCATAAGTCTTTCATATGGGTGGCCTAAGCGGGAACTGAAATCCACAACCCTAGCATTGCAGGTGCCATGCTCTACCAATTGAGCCACACAGGACCAATCATGAATCTTCATTTGGCACTCCTCAACTAGGGCATTACCCAAGCTGCTACTGTACTTCTAGAATTAAAACAATATTCAAAAGTCGTAAAGTTGGCCCAACTCTCTATATACATGGCTCTGATTAATTCCAGTGAATGAACAGGATTTTACACACACACACACACACACACACACACACACACACACACACACACACACACACACTTGTTTCAATCTTTCCTTTATTCAGAAGTCAGGAGCTCTTAGCTCTGCTTCAGAGCAGG
Source organism: Oncorhynchus tshawytscha (assembly GCF_018296145.1). Classification (NCBI taxonomy): domain Eukaryota; kingdom Metazoa; phylum Chordata; class Actinopteri; order Salmoniformes; family Salmonidae; genus Oncorhynchus; species Oncorhynchus tshawytscha. The sequence continues at coordinate 13,912,300 of NC_056438.1, read as the reverse complement.
GTGAGCAAATCTGAGAATAGAAAACACCCAATGAGTCTAGGGTTAAGAAGAAATAGTGTGAGCCCATTCTAAATCCACAAACAGCCCCCTACCATTTCTAGGCTTTAACTAGGGTCCAGTGTTTCTTATTCAGTGTAACTAGGGTCCAGAGTGATTCTCGTTCAGTGTAACTAGGGTCCAGAGTGTTTCTCGTTCAGTGTAACTAGGGTCCAGAGTGTTTCTCGTTCAGTGTAACTAGGGTCCAGAGTGTTTCTCATTCAGTGTAACTAGGGTCCAGAGTGATTCTCGTTCAGTGTAACTAGGGTCCAGAGTGTTTCTCGTTCAGTGTAACTAGGGTCCAGAGTGTTTCTCGTTCAGTGTAACTAGGGTCCAGAGTGTTTCTCATTCAGTGTAACTAGGGTCCAGAGTGTTTCTCGTTCAGTGTAACTACGGTCCAGAGTGTTTCTCATTCAGTGTAACTAGGGTCCAGAGTGTTTCTCATTCAGTGTAACTAGGGTCCAGAGTGTTTCTCATTCAGTGTAACTAGGGTCCAGAGTGTTTCTCATTCAGTGTAACTAGGGTCCAGAGTGTTTCTCATTCAGTGTAACTAGGGTCCAGAGTGTTTCTCATTCAGTGTAACAAAGTTGAACCTCCCCAGCTACCTACCTTTGAGAAGTGTCAGGTGCTTCCCGGAGACGGTAATCTGTTGACATTTCACAGTCGGAGGAGGAAGAACACTCAGGGTGGTGCTGACTGGACAGAGAGGGGGAAGGAAGGGGAGAGAGAGATATTTGTCATAAAAAATACATTTAAAAACTATTCTGTACAATATTTAATTGAATGCAAACATGATATATTGAGTTTTTTGAATTTCAAAGGCATGTGTGTGTTTGTGTGTACCCTGGGCCTTAAAGGTGTTGAGGTCCTGTCTGAAGGTGTGTGTGGGACTCCTCAGCTGTAGGATGGTGAGGTAACCATGTTCCCTGATCTCTGCCTTCTCCTTCTCCTGCTTCCACACTGTCACCACGATCTGACATAGACAGGAATGCACAGGTTATGGCGAGGTTATGAACATGAATAGTCACTACGATCTGATCACACATACACACACTCTCACCTTGACCTTGAGCGTGTTGACGTGGAGTTTGTCCAATGAGACGGTCAGAGGGAAGATGACCTCATCGTTCAGTACCACTGGCTTGTCCATGGGTGACTAGGATAGAGAGGAGGGCACAAGTACACACACACAGAAATATTATATCATTTTCTATTGTTCATGGGTGACTAGGAGAGAGAGGATGAGACAGAAAAACTATGTTATATCAAATCAAATCAAATTTATTTATATAGCCCTTTGTACATCAGCTGATATCTCAAAGTGCTGTACAGAAACCCAGCCTAAAACTCCAAACAGCAAGCAATGCAGGTGTAGAAGCACGGTGGCTAGGAAAAACTCCCTAGAAAGGCCAAAACCTAGGAAGAAACCTAGAGAGGAACCAGGCTATGTGGGGTGGCCAGTCCTCTTCTGGCTGTGCCGGGTGGAGATTATAACAGAACATGGCCAAGATGTTCAAATGTTCATAAATGATCAGCATGTTCGAATAATAAGAAGGCAGAACAGTTGAAACTGGAGCAGCAGCACGGCCAGGTGGACTGGGGACAGCAAGGAGTCATCATGTCAGGTAATCCTGGGGCATGGTCCTAGGGCTCAGGTCCTCCTCCGAGAGAAGGAGAGAATTAGAGAATGCACACTTAGATTCACACAGGACACCGAATAGGACAGGAGAAGTACTCCAGATATAACAAACTGACCCTAGCCCCCCGACACATAAACTACTGCAGCATAAATACTGGAGGCTGAGACAGGAGGGGTCAGGAGACACTGTGGACCCATCCGAGGACACCCCGGACAGGGCCAAACAGGAAGGATATAACCCCACCCACTTTGCCAAAGCACAGCCCCCACACCACTAGAGGGATATCTTCAACCACCAACTTACCATCCTGAGACAGGGCCGAGTATAGCCCACAAAGATCTCCGCCATGGCACAACCCAAGGGGGGGCGCCAACCCAGACAGGATGACCACATCAGTGAATCAACCCACTCAGGTGACGCACCCCTTCCAGGGACGGCATGAGAGAGCCCCAGTAAGCCAGTGACTCAGCCCCTGTAATAGGGTTAGAGGCAGAGAATCCCAGTGGAAAGAGGGGAACCGACCAGGCAGAGACAGCAAGGGCGGTTCGTTGTTCCAGAGCCTTTCCGTTCACCTTCCCACTCCTGGGCCAGACTACACTCAATCATATGACCCACTGAAGAGATGAGTCTTCAGTAAAGACTTAAAGGTTGAGACCGAGTTTGCGTCTCTGACATGGGTAGGCATGTGTGTGTGTCTGTGTGTGTGCCACACAGAGAGAGATTATGTAAACAATGGGCTCTCAAAAAGAAAGGAGGAGGATTTATTTGGACTATAGATTCTTGATACGGATGTGAGTCACTACTGTTATCCACTTTCCCACACCAGCAGTGTATGATGGACAAACAGGATCTTTCACAAAAGACATGGGAAATGAAAGTGTGGTTGAGTGCCACAAATACAACAATCCATTCCCATTGTTTTGCCCACATTGACTATCATAGTGGGTGTTATCTTGCAGCGTTGCCAACACCTCAAGGTACATTTGTTTGGCTATGAGCTGCGGTGTTATGAGAGGTGGTATGACTTCTCTGAAAATATGACTGGGTTGTTTTTGTCTGTCTGCACTGGCACTGCGCGGGCTTCATAACAGGCAATGGTGAGCAAATACTCCACAAGCCCTGCTCTCTCTCTCTCTCTCTCTCAATGTCAAGTTCGGACAAATCGAAACAGTGCCGAGGCTCGCATGCTTGAGGCGTCTTTGTATGTCATCAGTAACTACTAGATAGAGCCGACATGTACAGCAGATCACAATAACAAGTTACCATAGTCAGAGTGAGACAGTGTTTTGGCTTGTTGGGTCAGTGCATGCAGGAAGTTGAAAAAGGTCTGGTTCACTGTGGTTGTGGTTTACATGTGTGATTCTGCTGCACTCTTATCAGCTCAGGAAATGTCAGCGCTTCCTATTTCACACAAGAGGTGTACACGTAGCCTATTATAAAATACAATAAACTGGCCATGTTTATAGTCCACTTACGGAACCTTCTTTCCCTTCCACTTATCACCAGACTTATTATTTATTTCATATTACCTGCATCGGTGCCCGCCGATACTGCCGCCCATCACTCCCTGTGTTATTGTGAATGAGAAGCGGCTTGCATTCTCTGAAGCCTCGGTTCCTGGACTCCCTTCTGCCTATATGGGCTGTACCCGCAGCAAAGTCGACCTCGTCGGGGTCCTCGTCTGCACCGTCGTCACTGTAGCTTCTCTGGAACTCGTGGGGGTGAAGTTGGGAGCGATGTCGGCTCTCGCCAGGGCACACACTTGCTACAGCGGAGAGGGACCCTACCAGCTCCTTCCAAGCCCGGGTACCGCAGTCACTATCCCCGTTTCTCTTTGTCCCGTCCGAACCTGACCTTTCATCTCTGGACCGCAGGACCAACAAGAACTGCACGGTCTCACCGAGATAGAGGTGACTGCGACGGGGGAGAGTTCGGTATTTTGACGGGTCGGAAAGGTCCGTGATGGGAACAGCAGGGAAATACATAAAATACTCGCATTGCGATTCCATCATTAGAACCATTGCTAACGTTAGCTAGCTTATTTACCCGGTTATTGCCACATACAAACAAGCTAATACGATTCACAACCCTCTTGGAATTATAGTCTCCGTTTATGACCAGCGTCGACAGCTGGTCTATTTTCTATAAATATATTATCAATAATAAACATTTAAAATCCAATTCATTGTGGCCATCAGTCGATGAACCTGCAACCGACTCTTCACTTTGCATTGTGCTTCAGTAGAACCAGTCGATCACAGACACAAAAAAAAGCAGAATATTTAAACTAGGCAGGAGTAATCAACTGCCTATAAATATAGTTCACAGAAGCCCACATAGCAGGCCTTTCTCTTCCCAGTCAGGTAGGCCTACTAAATACTATAGTACTATAAAAAAAATGTCTGACAATTAAATAAATAACACTTGATTTTGTCAGTTGAAAACATTGACTGAAAATCCTGTTAAACCCATTGTAAACTTGATGTGATCAATTTGCAACAATGCCTAGAGATTTGCAATTTCTATTTAAATCTTAAATAGATAAGCCACTCAAAACCACACAAGGATCACAGGCAGAAGCTTTGTAAAACCAGTGAATGAATGCATGCAGATGTACTGTATATCGAGGTTTCAAACCAAGTATAAACATCTTCAAGTAACAGGGAGATAATGACATGTTAAATATAGTTTTCTGAAGTATTACCTACAATGTCTGCAAAAAGTATGCTCTCAAGTATGGTAGAATAGTCCCAATTTGAATGAGAATAAAATTCCTATCAAACCAGTACATTATGGTTGTTAGTTAACGTTAAGCCTATCAAACCTGTACATTATGGTTGTTAGTTAACGTTAAGCCTATCAGACCTGTATATTATGGTTGTTTGTTAATATTAGGCCTATCAGACCTGTACATTATGGTTGTTTGTTAATGTTAGGCCTATCAAACCTGTACATTATGGTTGTTTGTTAATGTTAGGCCTATCAGACCTGTACATTATGGTTGTTTGTTAATGTTAGGCCTATCAGACCTGTACATTATGGTTGTTTGTTAATGTTAGGCCTATCAGACCTGTACATTATGGTTGTTTGTTAATGTTAGGCCTATCAAATAAAGTATCTATTCCCTCGATTTACCCTAGTTACTATTTCCTTGGTTTTCCCATACAAATGAATTAAATCATAATGATATCCATTCAATCTATAATACTATTTGGTGGAATGACAATGTATTTTAGTTACATTTCGTTGCTTCAACACCTTACTGTTTTTTTTAATGGCAGTGAGAAAACATGTCCCATGATTCCAGGTGAGTATTCTTCAAGTCAACATACATAGACAAGAACCCTTTATTTCAATAGTGTACAGTACCATACATTCTCACAGACATACAATATGTAACATGGTTCCCATCATGTGAGAATAGTGTATCAAGTCAATAGTAGAGAGGTCAACAGAAAAGTAGCATTATCACAGTACCACCCATGAATTTCACATATAGTGTTCCAAAACCACATGAATTTGTGTGATCGTATGAGCCGTTAATGTGAGAACACGTGACAACATGTGAAGACACGTGAAATGTTCCACATGGGAAATCATGTGGTTTTTCTGTTACGGGCATAGCAATCTGCACAAAGATGCCTTGAAAGTAGCCTGTGAGACTCTCAACCTCTGGTTAAACATCAGTCTTGGGGGTAGAGTTGCCTTACAGGCTGCTTTCAAGAAGTGTGAATCCCATCACTTTAAAAATTAACAAGTTTGGAGGAACAAAATGACAATTTCTTACAGTATTGTCAGTAGATACATTTGCCTATATCAGTCACTGGTTTGTGTGTGTGTGTGTGGTTGTATTCTTGCCATTGCTTTAATTAATTAATAATTCATAAATGTACTGGGGTCACGTACTGTACAATGTGTGTTTTCGTATATTGTTAATATTATAATAATTATGTCTCAAAGAAATGGGATAATCAACATAATTAAATTGTGTATCAATGTGTGTATGTTTCCATTAGCTCTTAAACGTAAAAATAAAATAAACAAAAACAGTGCACTCAAGTCAAATGTACCTTAAAATAATACATACAATATATAAGATATTTTAAAAAGTAATGATAAACACAGAAACAGTCATTTTTAAAGCCCTGTTCCCAAAATGTACAGTTTAAGGGGGAAAAAAACTGTTTTATTAGCGTTTATCTTTGTCATTCAACATGTTCTTTTTCTCTTAGTCAAGTCTTAGTCAAGACGATCAAAAACTACAAACATAGAGACAGTGAAATGGGCTTTTAGTTGAGAAGCCCACCATAACCATGGTTCATAACATAGACACAATGAAAGACATAGCAGTTGATGTTACCAGCTGATGTAACCAACAAATTCAATTTTTAGTTAAGTCTAACCGTTGAAATAAATGTAAAAAGATATTTCAGTTGTGGATGAATCAACTGTATTGCTGTTGAGTAAACTGCCTGAACTCAAAAAAAGGCAGTTACCCAACGGAGTGTAGTGTACTGAGATGAAATAAAATGATAAAACGTCACACCTCATAACAGAACGGCGTAACAGCTTTTCCTTAAAAGGTGAATTTAACAGTTGTAAAACTGCAGTAGGCTAGTGTGTCAATGTGATTCTGTAATAAATGTTCTAGGTTTTATGGACAATGAATTCCTTGACTGTTTGTCACACACTAACAGACGCCACTTTCACAATGCTAATACCAAGTCATTCAAGTTTTTTTTCAATCCCTTTGGTGCAATTTTCACAAGTGTGGTATATTTTCACAACTCTAAGCACAGAAATCTAAACAGAACATCAAAATGGCTCATATTTCAAAACTCTAAGCACATTTTCCATTGACTGAGCACCAAACAAATTCAGTGTCTTGTTCACTCCAGCGAATCACTCTTTCAATTCGGATGCATATTCAATATAAGTATCTGCTTTTCAAAACACAATATTCACTTTACTTTTGATATGATTTTGTCAATTGCAAACAATACAATTAACTATTAGTTAATCAAACTGCTCACTACTGAACCAACATGATGTAGTGCCTAGCTAACGCGTATAGCTTGATAACTGCTGAACACTGTCAATTTCAAATCATGTATGGATGTGGCTGTAAATACTACATCATCATTCTCCATCAGCCAGTGTGCTTCAATAGGACAAAGACTCCCATTATAGCGTAGTGTACAATGCACTGCTGAAATACCTGGGATTATACCGTATACATTGATACATTAAGCTGATGAATTTCAAGCAGAGAGACAGGTGATACTGTATCAGTTGAAAAGTCACGTAAAAAAGGTGATATTGTACATTTTTCCATGGGGCAGAAATGGCATTCAACACCGTGGTAAGTTTTTACCATAGCTGACTGGTTTACAATACCACTATATCTGATTATTTGACCACAGTACTGTGTGTACTGTAGTACTGTGTGTACTGTGTCTACTGTAGTACTGTATAAGGATAATGAAACTAAAATTGTGCATGTCAAGTTATAGTCAAATTCTGTATGGAAAATTAGATTTGACTACTAATTCTTTCTAACAGCACTTCAAAAATAACAGTTTTTACAATGTGTATCTTGTATTCTTTGCTATTGGATTTAATGTTAGTTAAAATGACTAAATGGTGAGCCTATCATTACCTGATGTATTGGTGACTTAACTAAATGTTGTATTTTATGGAAAACTTTGATTTGGCATGAATGACTCAGGGGTGAAAGACGTGTGCAACCTCAATGAATGCCCAATCAAAGGTTCTGAACATAAGACAGGAGGCATTACACGTGTTATCAGTTTAGAGTTTTGTACATAGAGTTTAGAAAATATACCACTTACATCTGAAAAATGTGCCAAAATGATTTTAAAAAATAAAACTTGAAATAGATTACACTGCACCTGGAGTGGTGAATGGAAAGGGAAATGATAGCTGTGTGTCCCCCTGTTGTTAAAGAAGCTTTAGGTAAATTCTGTTCTGTTCAAAGATGCTGTGACACACCAGAAATTATGTAATCTAGATTGCTTAATAAAAATGAACTGACTTGGTCACAGATTCTCTCCAAAAATCCCAGCTCGTTCCACCAAAGACATTAATACATGTGTGGAATTACACTAGTAAGATCGTCATCCTGGTACTCAGTGGCATTGCTATAGCCTGGTCTAAGAGTTGGTTAATACAGCACACCTAGATCTGGGACCAGGATTATAGCATTTACACCTCCACACCACCAGATGGCGTACCTTTATATATGCACCCCATGGTCACCTGACACCAATTGTGCTGGCTGGCTGACGTGTGAGAATGCATTTTAATGAGCTTCCATGATTCATTTACGCTGTCAAGCATGACAGAGTACAGTGTGTGTGTGTTAAAATGTATGTACTATGTAAGATATGACGTACATAGGTGTTCTTGTATGTAAGGTATGCATGAGATGTACTCAGGCTTCACATGTGAATATCTATGTGGGGGTGGAATCCTAGCTCGCATTGAAACTCACCATTGAGCCAGGGAAATACTGTGTATACTATATTACATACGGTATGTACAGTGTATGAAAAGCCACACTAAAAAAAGTGAATAGTCAGACTTGCTATCCATCCAAACACAGTGCTTCAGTTCAGATACAGTACATGTCGGTCTCTATCAAAGTACCATGTGTTAACATTAAAGGCCCAGTGCAGTCAACATTCTGTTATGTAATTGATACCGCTGATGAAACTAACACTGTAGAAGTTTACATTTTTTATTATCAGTGTTATTTCCTGAAAGTTGCTGGTCGAAAAATAAAAATATCTACACAGGCCCTTCTAATCAGCAGGCTTGTATAGGAGGGAGTTACGGCTTTCCATGGTGACATCACCATGCGCTAAATTGTTTAATAGATAAAAATCCTCTATAATCCCCGACAGTCCAAGCTAAATTCTAGCTTGTGAATTTTTCATAAAGAAACTATTTTTGCCCTTTTTAATAGAAGTCTATTACTTAATTGGTAGACAGAAATTATTTGACATTGATATAAAAACAGCTGCACTGGGCCTTTAAGATGTTCTCCATCTATCTCTCTAGAAGACATCACAGTAAGGCCTATTGTGAGATTCACTGCTGGCTTTGTATCAGTGGAGGCTAGTGTCACTTTAAATTATAGGACAGGCGCATTGGAATGGCATGAATAGAATGCTATCAAACACATGGAAACCATGTGATTATTGCATTCCAGCCATTATGAGCTGTCCTCCACACACCAGCCTCCACTGCTTCATGTGAACTACGTTTCCAACGCCAGGCACACTGCGTTCAGAGGGAGGAATTCCATTCCTCAGTCAGAACATGCAACTCACATCATCCCTACCCCAGCATTTACAGTAGCTATGGCTGGCTGCCTGTTTGCTGTTTTAACATTAGCATTCAAGAAAAAGGTAACAGCCAAGCTTTTTTTCTAAAAACAAACAAAAAAAGCTGACATTTTGATCGTGCAAGAGAAGTTGGACCTCCGAATCTCAAGCAGAGAAGTAAACTTTTTGAATGACAGTTGGCCCACTGAATGCGATGCAATTCCATTTCACGTCCACAGTGTTCATAAAGTCCGGAGAGCGAACTATACTGTGACATTCAGGGGAGCGTCTACTAGGAAACAGTTTTTTATTGGCCTAATAGTAAAGATATTATTATAATTTAACTGTAAAAATGTATTACATTTTAATGTGGCATGAGCACAACCAGTCATGAAGTAGTCATCTGATTGTAAAACATATCACTTCAAAAAGTCGGCTACCTGTGGCTGCGCACGTTCCTCCACTCCAAAATAATTACAGCATCCAAACAGTGCACGCGCCATTTAATGAATAGAAAGAGACATCTGCTATAGACACCATCAGTGTAATGACATTTGGTGATTGTCATTAGGCCTTCTACAGTGGGTGTATTCTTGGATGCCAAGGGAAGCCATGTTTCCCCATAAATGTGAACAATATATATTTTTTTAATATACAAAAATAAGTCAAGTCATTTTCCTTCAATTGGCAGAATGAATCTATATGTAACTGCCAAAATAAAGGAAACACTTGAGTAAATGAGGGATACAAAGTATATTGTAAGCAGGTGGTTCCACACAGGTGTGGTTCCTGAGTTAATTAAGAAATTAACATCCCATCATGCTTAGTGTCATGTACAAAAATGCCCAGTTGCCCATTATTTTGGCTACCATGACTAGAAGAGATCTCAGTGACTTTGAAAGAAGGGTCTCAAATGAGCATAAGGGGTTTAAAGGGTGTGTGTGTGTCACCAGATCTCAACCCAATTGAACACTTATGGGAGATTCTGGAGTGGTGCCTGAGACAGCATTTTCCACCGCCATCAACAAAACACCAAATTATGGAATTTGTCATGGAAGAATGGTGTCACATCACTCCAATAGAGTTCCAGACACAGAGTTCCAGAATCTATGCCACAGCGGCATGAGCATTGAAGCTGTTGTGAGCCAACGCCCTATTAAGACACTTGATGTTGGGGTTTCCTTTATTTTGGCAGTTACTTGTATCTCACCAGAGAACGGATCGGAGCGTGCGAAACGCCGCCCCTGTCATACTTGTTTGGTCCCGACAGTATCAGATATATGGGCAACACATACTGAGCGGTAAGATTGATGCGTCTTGCTGTCGGTGCGTGTCTATGTCAAATTATCAATACCCCTCCCAGAAAAAAAAAACATTTTTGGACTTTTGTTATCTTTAGAGGAGCTCATGTGTCATTCAGGGAAGCTTAGCTTCCCCATAATTCGCACGCTTACAAAGTCAATATGAACATAAGGGAGTCATAACCGTTCATAAAGGAGTCATAAGATGTGCCAAAAAAACAGGAATGTACAATAAAGTGGAGGTACAGCAGGGTTGGAGGGAGAATGGGTCGTTTGGAGTACTTGAGTAATAGAAATACTCAACAAGTGCTTGAGTACGAGTACACAGGCTCAGTCAGGGTTTAGTCTTATCCACTCCCCACCTGGAATTAATTCTGGATGGAAAACTATCTTATGTTCCTTTTCCCCTCTCTTCCACCTCTATCTCGCACCAATGTTTGGTTATTATTATTATTATTATTATTATTATTACTACGCGATAACCGACTCCCGTCCCAGTCCCTCTCCTCCTCCCCCATCCTCCCTCCCCCCTCCACTCCCAGCTCTCCTTTCCTGAGTTGGGAGGAGGGGCCTTTCCTCATGTAGGCTCCCCCAGCAGGGATAGCTGGGGGCGGAGCCTGGGCAGGCTGGGGAGCTGCCCTGGGGAACTGCCTGGCATCCAGCAGGTCTTTATACTGGATCTCCGGCCTGATCATCCTCAGACAGGCCTGACGGGTAGCGTTGTCCAGCCCAGGCTGGAGCTCATATCCTAGGATCTTCACCAAACCGCTCTGGAAGGGCCTGATGTTCTTGTCCCGGATGCGGCTTGCCTCTACCGGCCTCCCGCCTTCCCTCAGGCAAGCTTTAGCCAGCAACTCCCGGCGGGTCCGGAGTAGAACGACCTCTTGGTCCATTCTGGCTCTCCCAAAGCGATCCACTTCATCCCAGAAGGAGCGGTTGAATGCCTGATAAAGGTGCCAGTCCAGGGCGTTCCACTCCCGGAGCTTCTGCCGTTGGTTGTCTGTGAGAGCCATGGCGGGGGGCTGAGCAGCGGCCGCTTTATCCACCCAGGAGCTGCCTCCATTGGACTTTTGCTGCCGGGCGTTCAGGCTAAAGGAGACGACAGTGTCCAGAGGCCAACAGAGGGCGTGGCGGAGCAGTACCATGGATTCGTCGAAGTGCTCCGAGACCAGGATGAGTTTGAAGGCACGTCGAATGGCCACTTCACCTCGTTGCGTCAGTGTGGTGGAGAAGTTGGCGTTGTGGTCCAGGCCGAAGTCGAACCACAGCAGGTTGCGAGCGTAGTGGTTGTTACGGAGACGGGGGTCGTAGTACTTCTGGGGGTTGTCGGCGAAGTCTCCCAGGCCTGTCAGATTAAGATTAGATTAAGATTAGAAAACCTAAAATGTCCTCAATGAGACTATTCATTTGATAGCATCCAGACTCTATATACATTGGTGATGGGAGGGTCTATACAATTACATATCTCAATGTTATTTTGGACGATACTAGCATTGGGATCAATTCCAGTCAATTCAGGAAGTAAATGCTTTTCAATGAAGAAAATGTGGAATTGGAAATTGGTTAAAATTCTGAATTGACTGGAATTGTAATAGAATTGACCCAGACCAGGTAGGTAGTTCAACAAATTGTTGTATGCTGTTTTATTTTACATTGTTGTACTTTTTACCCCTTTTTCCTCCCCAATTTCATGACATCCAATTAGCAGTCTTGTCCCATCGCTGCAACTCCCGTATGGACTCGGGAGAGGCGAAGGTCGAGAGCCATGCGTCCTCCGAAAAAAGACCCTGCCAAGCCACACTACTTCTTCACACGCCACACCAATGTGTCGGTGGAAACACCAAAGTCAGCGTGCCACAAGGAGTTTCTAGAGCGCGATGAGACAAGGACAAACCCTCCCCTAACCCGGACGACGCTGGGCCAAATGGGTCTCCCGGTCGCAGACGGCTGCGACACAGCCTGGGACCGAACACGGGTCTTTAGTGACACCACTCTGGAGGCCTATGCACTATGATGTACCTTTGGCTTTCCTGAAGGCGGGGGCAACGGCTTTGTAGTAGGCGTAGGACGACTCAGTGAGCGCTACAGGGTCACGAAGGATGGAGAAATAGAAGGTGTCGGCTGGCATCACCTTCTCTACCTGGAGTAGACCGCAGAAGAGAGGTCAGAAGTGAGAGGTTAGAGGGGTCAAAGGTCATGGAGAAAGAAAATTAGTGACGAATGCCATCGTCAAACTGTTAAATAGGATGTTATTGTCATGAAATCATGACATTTTCCTTGACACCCAAAAGTACTCGTTACATTTTGAATGCTTAGCAGGACAGGAAAATATTAAAATTCACACACTTATCAAGAGAACATCCCTGGTCATCCCTACTGCCTCTGATCTGGCAGACTCACTAAACACAAATGCATCATTTGCAAATTATGTCTCAGTGTTGGAGTGTGCACCTGGCCATCCGTATATTTTCAAAACAAGAAAATGGTGATGTCTGCTTTGCTTAATATAAGGAATTTGAACTTTTACTTTAACTTTGGATTCTGACGTATATTTAATCAATTACATTGTCTTTTGATACTTAGGTATATTTAGAACCAAATACTTTTAGACTTTTACTCGAGTAGTATTTTACTGGGTAACTCTCTATTTTGCTTGAGTAACTTTCTATTAAGGTACAGTTGAAGTCGGAAGTTTACATACACTTAGGTTGGAGTCAAAAACTCCTTTTTCAACCACTCCACAAATTTATTGTTAACAAACTATAGTTTTGGCAAGTTGGTTAGGACATCTACTGTGTGCATGACACAAGTCATTTTTCCAACAATTGTTTAGACAGATTATTTCACTTATAATTCACTGTATCACAATTCCAGTGGTTCAGAAGTTTACATACACTAAGTTGACTGTGCCTTTAAACAGTTTGGAAAATTCCAGAAAATGATGTCATGGCTTTAGAAGCTTCTGATAGGCTAATTGACATTATTTGAGTCAATTGGAGGTGTACCTGTGGATGTATTTCAAGGTTACCTTCAAACTCAGTGCCTCTTTGCTTGACATGATGGGAAAATCAAAACAAATCAATCAAGACCTCAGAAGAAAATTGTAGACCTGGGGCTAGGTCTACATAAGGGTGCTAATTTTAAAAATTCACAAAAGCTCTGACAAAGCCGTGAGGACGATACGTAAGGTTACTAAAGATCAGTGATACTATCAAGAGCAGTGTGCGGTCTCCTTTTTCATTCAAATGCCTGAAGGTACCACATTAATTTATACAAACAATAGTGCGCAAGTATAAACACCATGGGACCATGCAGCCGTAATACAGCTCAGGAAGGAGACGCGGTCTGTCTTCTAGAGGTTGTGCGTACTTTGGTGCGAAAAGTGCAAATCAATCCCAGAACAACAGCAAAGGACCTTGTGAAGATGCTGGAGGAAACAAGTATAAAAGTATCTATATCCACAGTAAAACAAGTCCTATACCAACATAACCTGAAAGGCCGCTCAGCAAGGAAGAAGCCACTGCTCCAAAACCGCCATAAAAAAAGCCAGACTACGGTTTGCAACTGCACATGGGGACAAAGATCGTACCTTCTGGAGAAATGTCCTCTGGTCTGATGAAACAAAAATAGAACTGTTTGGCCATAATGACCATCGTTATGTTTGGAGGAAAAAGGGGCAGGCTTGCAAGCCGAAGAACACCATCCCAACCATGAAGCACGGGGGTGGCAGCATCATATTGTGGGGGTGCTTTGCTGAAGGAGGGACTGGTGCACTTCACAAAATAGATGGCATCATGAGGAAAGAAAATTATTTGGATATATTGAAGCAACGTATCAAGACATTAAAGCTTGGTCACAAATGGGTCTTCCAAATGGACAATGACCCCAAGCATACTTCCAAAGTTGTGGCAAAATGGCTTAAGGACAACAAAGTCAAAGTATTGGAGTGGCCATCACAAAGCCCTGACCTCAATCCCATAGAAAATTTGTGGGCAGAACTGAAAAAGCACGTGCGAACAAGGAGGCCTACAAACCTGACTCCGTTACACCAGCTCTGTCAGGAGGAATGGGCCAAAATTCCCCCAACTTATTGTGGGAAGCTTGTGGAAGGCTACCCGAAATGATTGACCTAAGTTTAAATTGTTTAAGGCAATGCTACCAAATACTAATTGAGTGTATGCAAACTTCTGACACACTGGGAATGTGATTTAAGAAATAAAAGCTGAAATAAATTATTCTCTACTATTATTCTGACATTTCACATTCTTAAAATAAAGTGGTGATCCTAACTGACCTAAGACAGGGAATTTTTACTAGGATTAAATGTCAAGAATTGTGAAAAACTGAGTTTAAATGTATTTGGCTAAGGTGCATGTAAACTTCCGACTTCAACTGTATCTATACTTTTACTCAAGTAGTATTTTACTGGGTAACTTTCACTTTTACTTGAGTAACTTTAGATTAAGGTATGTATACTTTTACTCCAGTATGACATTTGGGTATTTTTTCCACCACTGCAGATCACACAGAATGTCAGCATGTACTGTCATCTCAAACTAACAAACCCGTTTTAGCTCTGGTTTGTCCTGCTAACAAAAGTAATCTACACACACCCACACACAGTATCCCTGCTCCTTCTTCAGTTATAATACGTAGCTAACTCCTGTTGAAACATTCACCTACAGTACATACAACTTAAACATTCAGTCCTTTCTTTTCCAACAGTGACATGAGTAGTTAACGAAACACAAGGGAGCTGACAGACCTACAAAAGATATCAGCCTCAATGCAAATTACAATCTGTGTTTTGCTAACATACAACAATACTAAAACATTGGATTTTACTTAATTTAATTTCCTCAAGAAATAAAATGGCAACATGTATTTCTAGAATTTTAAAAAACAACCTTCAAATAAAATGTGGAAAATGTTATACTTATATAATTTTGGGGCGTATCTGGGGCATATTCATTGCGGAAACCGTTTAAAAACCAAATGGAAGTAAACAGTGCAAAACAAGAGTTTCTATTGGACAAATTCAGGTAGGTCCCTCCCTGTTTTGTTCCGTTTAAGAAACATTTTGCAACGGAATTGACGTAATGAATACGCCCCTGAAGTACCTATGCAGTACCTCTGGTTTGTTGAAGCGCATGTGGTTTCCCATGATGCTGAATTCTGCCACACGGGGCCCTCTGTAACCTTTGACCCTGTGGGCGTTGAAAGGGAGGGGGTAGCCGAACTGATACCCCAGAGGCAGGGCGAAGCGCAGGTCCTTCTCCTGGAAGAAGAAGAATCCAATTGCCAGATTATTATGAGGTTTACAGTATTTTTGCACAGCTTTGTTCTTTTTTTTAACATGAAAATGTTTCCCTTGAATGTGGAGATGGAGTCTGTACCTCTCCGTATCGGTAGAGAATGTTGAGGACGGTGCTGCTGGCTGTCTTGTGGGTTTTCAGGAACATGACGTGGCTGCGGGGCCGACAGAAGCCCAGAGACGGGCCCTGGCCATCGGATGAGAACAACCACCACGACCTGTCCTGCTGGAGGCTATTGGGAGACAGGGACAGAGAGAGACAAAAGACAAAGGTGTATTGCTGCTTTGGCAATATACAATGAAACCTGCCCAACCCAAGGCCCATTTGGCTAAACCATGTATCCTAATAAGCTGTTTTGTAATGTTGTTTTGTGCACAAATATTCGTTGAAGAGTGTCTTGTCTACCCCATATGGGCTGTGAACCAAATGGTGAATGAAATAATATAAAATCAACCACAGTCAACATATGCAGCCCCAGGCTGCCACCCGAGCCACTGCCTGTTCACCCCGCTATCATCCAGAACGCGAGATCAGTACAGGTGCATCAAAGCTGGGACCGAGAGACTGAAAAACAGCTTCTATCTCAAGGCCATCAGACTGTTAAACAGCCACCACTAACATTGAGTGGCTGCTGCCAACACACTGACACTGACTCAACTCCAGCCACTTTAATAATGGGAATTGATGGGAAATGTAAATATATCACTAGCCACTTTAAACAATGTTACCTTATATAATGTTACTTAACCTACATTATTCATCTCATATGCATACGTATATACTGTACTCTATATCATCTACTGCATCCTTATGTAATACATGTATCACTAGCCACTTTAACTATGCCACTTTGTTTACATACTCATCTCATATGTATATACTGTACTCGATACCATCTACTGTATCTTGCCTATGCTCCTCTGTACCATCACTCATTCATATATCCTTATGTACATATTCTTTATCCCCTTACACTGTGTATAAGACAGTAGTTTTGGAATTGTTAGTTAGATTACTTGTTGGTTATTACTGCATTGTCGGAACTAGAAGCACAAGCATTTCGCTACACTCGCATTAACATCTGCTAACCATGTGTATGTGACAAATAACATTTGATTTGATTTGATTTGATGCAATACACCTAAGTCTTCCCAAGAGCATGCCAGACTAGAGATCCAGTCAAACCAGTCCTGCCTCATCTGTCCTGTTATCTGTCTATGCACCCACCATAGGGCTCCCGAGTGGCGCGGTGGTCTAAGGCACTGCATCTCAGTGCTAGAGACTCACTACAGACCCTGGTTCGATTCCTGGCTGTATCACGACCGGCCATGATTGGGAGTCCCATAGGGCGGCGCACAATTGGCCCAGCACCGTCCGGTATAGGCCGTCATTGTAAACAAGAATTTGTTCTTAACTGACTTGCCTAGTTAAAAAAAAATGTAATGAAAAAAAAAAACAGTGGAGGCTGATGGGAGGAGCTATGGGGATGGGCTACCTTTAGGCAGTTACAGAAGACAGCTCTTAGTCTTTTCTAATCTATTTTCTATTGAAGAGCAGAATGAAATAGAAACAAATCAAATGTATTTATATAGCCCTTCGTACATCAGCTGATATCTCAAAGTGCTGTACAGAAACCCAGCCTAAAACCCCAAACAGCAAGCAATGCAGAGTAACACAGAGTAATAACAGAAGAAGAAGAAGAAGATGAATGCTCGGCTATGAAAAGCCAACTGACATTTACTCCTGAGGTGCTGACCTGTTGCACCCTTTACAACCACTGTGATTATTATTAATTGACCCTACTGGTCATCTATGAATGTTTGAACATCTTGGCCACGTACTGTTATAATCTCCATCCGGCACAGCCAGAAAAGGACTGGCCACCCCTCAGAGCCTGGTTCCTCTCTAGGTTTCTTCCTAGGTTCCTGCCTTTCTAGGGAGTTTTTCCTAGCCACCATGATTCTACATCTGCATTGCTTGCTGGGTTTCTGTATAGCACTTTGTGACATTGGCTGATGCAAAAAGGGTTTTATGAGTACATTTGATTTGATTGATGATGGTGATGAAGTAGAACAACAACAAAAGCTGCAGGACAGGTGCAGCCATAGAAGTTGGCAAGACAGCACAAACTGATCTGGGACCAGGCTAGGTGACCAGGCTAGGTGCTGAGTGGCCAGGCTAGGTGACCAGGCTAAAAGCTAGATGACCTCTGACCTTTTGTTGTAGATGACTCCCAGGAGCTGTCCTGCGAATGCAATGGCCACGAACACCAGCAGGGCCTTCCAGAGCCACGTGGGCCCCACCCGATAGCACCCCAGCCCAAGACGCATCCTCCTGGACAGAGAGAGAGAAAAATAAATATTATTATTGTTGTTATATTATTATTTAAGGGTCCAGATCCACATGGGCCCCAGTCACATCCTTCTGGGGAGAGAGAGAGACAGAGGCTGGGAGGGAGAGATTTACAAAGGGTCATCAATCAAATATGATACAACATACCAAGCTAATATAAGGGGAGGGGAGAGGGCGGAGGGGGAGACAGACTGGACAAATAAATATGGAGAACAGAAAGAGGGAGTGTGAGAGCTGGGAGAGAGATATGGGGAGAGAGGCAGAGTTGTATGGCTCACCAAACAAATATGACTTCAGGGTTGTGATGACCAGCGAGAAGCAACCGTATGTATCATTCAGCTAGTATAGTACACTGAGTCTGATGTTGTTCATACTCAGTGTACTGTACTATAAACAAAGCAGTGAATGACAATTTATCAGCGCTACAATGCTTGCAAAATCGTGAAAGTAGACAACTCAGTTGGGCTCAATTTACTGTTGCAAGTTAGAACATTAGACTGACTACACAAGGTGCAATTTCGATTTTTTTTCTCTCTCTCTCTTATGTCGGTCACTGATAGTCACTCAATTAGCCCACGTCAGCTAACAATTTTTAGATTGGTAAATTAGTCTCGAGGCCAGCTATATAAACTAAGTAATCATGGTCGAATTATCGGCCCCAATTGATTTTCTGTTTAACTCATTAAAACCTGCAAACATTTCTCTCCACCCTATGGAAAGACGTGTAGAATTGCAGGAAATTTGCTGTAAAACGGCAACAGTTTCTCAAGGCCCCATGGCAAAATGTGTACAATTGCCCGAAATAAACTAACGCCCATCCCTGGTTTAGTGGTACTGTAATTAAATCAATGGACTGTGCAAAGCCTCACTGTTCACCACTGGACGTTTTGCATGAAGAACTAAAACAAATGCCAGAACAATAGAATGCATTGTACTGTTACATAGCCTGTTACAGTTTTCACCAACTGTCCCACTGTAATGTTTGTCACAGTGTATAACCACCCACGCTTCGATAAGTGCTACAATACACGGGTTTATTACTATAATAAAATCATTATAAAACTGGAGATGTGGGGGTGGGGGGGGGTATACTTAAATGTGCCCAGATGTTCAATCAAGAACAAAGATTTCCGGGCTGAAAGATGAAGCTAGCAATTACACAAGAACAGTGTAGCGTTTATTGAAAATGAATCTTGCTTGATAGCCTACAACATAGCCGAATCATAAACAGTGTCTGCCAAAGCACGGATTTGATTTTGTCACACAAGCAAGCATGATGATTCTACTTACTACAAGCAAGGCAGCCAATGGCGAGGCGAAGTTAGGCTATATTTCGAGACGCCAACATACATTATATAACGCAATGAATGCTCAATGAAGGGTATAAGCAAGACACATTCTCGCACGAACGAAAGGGGGGGCTTTGTTTGGTAAGGCAAAGGCTTCTCTCCTTTCAGGTCCTTCTGCACGGACCACGGCTGCGGTCACTTTAACAATCTCAGCTTCAGTTTCAATCATAATTTCAGAGCCCTATCTATCGCTCTCAACCTCCGTTGTGCTCCCGCCGCCAATGCATGCCCCCGGTCCCGACCGAACATTACATTGGGGTTCTTACCTCGCTCTCCGTTTGAAAACCATGATAGAACTGGGCCCGTGGCGGTGTCCGTGTTGTGGTGCAGTGGTTGGCGGCAGCAGCAGCCACCGTGCATCTCGAAGGCTTGAGCCCTGGCCGTGCCTTGACCGAAAATCACCGAGGATAGGCTTCAAAATAATCAAGCCATCGAGAGATATAGTAGAACGGGTATTATTGTCGCCTGTAGAATCAAGCCATCGAGAGATATAGTAGAACGGGTATTATTGTCGCCTGTAGAAAATACCAGAGGTTTTTGCTTTACGACTGTAGTGTACGGTATTGGGTGTACATGTCACGGCCGCCCTCAAAGTGCTGATTGTCAAGCTTAATTCGCTTTTATTTTGCGCCCTTCTGTCCTGGTTGGCTGCTCCTTCAGGGCTCCAGGATAAAACATGTTTGGACGGGGAGAGAGTTTGGTATGCGTTATGTGTGTGTGTGATGAGAGGCGGGGGAGTAACACACAGAGAGAGAGAGAGAGATTGCTGTGCCCACTGCACTGTGAGTCGGTTGAGCTCTGACGTCATGGATCTAGCCTTCGGTTAGTTTGCTCGGATGGCGCATGACAGAACGAACCGAGGTGCAGAGCAGAGTCCTGAGGGGTATCCTATAGCAACAGGGGCAGACTGGGATCAGACATCGGCTCTGGAATTTCTAACACAATGGCCCATTTTTTTCCTTGAGTCCCTTACACTGGCCATTTTATTCCTTGAATCCCATTAATAGCCCAATAATTATAATTTTGAGCAGCAAAAAAACTATACTGAACTAAAATATAAACGCAACATGCAACAATTTTACGTATTACAGTTCATATAAGGAAATCAGTCAATTGAAATACATTCATTAGGCCCGAATTTATGGATTTCACATGACTGGGCATGGGTGGGCCTGGGAGGGCATAGGCCCACCCACTGGGGAGCCAGGATCAGCCAATCGGAATCATTTTGGGGGGACTTCCTTTAAAAAATATATATTTACTGATGGAAATACTCCTCAATTTCATGGCTGGTCTCAGACGATCCCGTAGGTGAAGAGGTTCTGGTCTGGTGTGGTTACACGTGGTCTATGGGTTGTGAGGCCAGATGGTCATACTGCCAAAATCTCTAAAACCACGTTGCAGGCTGCTTATGGTAAAGAAATGAACATCACATTCTTTGTCAACAGCTCTGGTGGACATTCCTGCAGTCAGCATGCCAATTGCACGCTACCTCAACACATAAGACATCATGGCATTGTGTTGATTGACAAAACTGCACATTTTAGAGTGGCCTTTAATTCAAATCAAATTGTATTTGTCACATGCCCCCGAATACAACAGATGTAGACATTAACGTGAAATGCTTTCTTACAAGCCCTTAACTAATAATGCAGTTCAAGAAATAGAGTTAATAAAATATTTACTAAATTAACAAAGTTAAAAAAATTGAATCAATCAAAAAGTAACGCAATACTCTACATAACAATAACGAGCCTATACCGGTACCGAGTCAATGTGCAGGGGTACAGGTTAGTCGAGGGTAATTTGCATAGATAATTAACAGCGAGTAGTAGCAGGGGTGTCAATGTAAATAGTCCGGGTGGCCATTTCCTTAGTTGTTCAGCAGTCTTATGGCTTGGGGGTAGAAGCTGTTAAGGAGCCTTATGATTCTAGACTTGGCGCTCCGGTACCGCTTACCCCGCGGTAGCAGAGAGAACAGTCTATGACTTGGGTGACTGGAGTCGAGGACAATTTTTCAGGCCTTCCTCTGACACCGCCTACTATATAGGTCCTGGATATCAGGAAGCTTGGCCGCTGTGATATACAGTGCCGTACGCACTACCCTCTGTAGCGTCTTATACCAGGCGGTGATGCATCCGGCCAGGATGCTCTCGATGGTGCAGCAGCTGTAGACATTTTTGAGGATCTGGGGACCCATGCCAAATATTTTCCGTCTCCTGAGGGGGAAAAGGTATTGTCGTGCCCTCTTCACAACTGTCTTGGTGTGTTTGGACCATGATAGTTTGTTGGTGATGCGGACACCAAGGAACTTGAAACTCTCGACCTGCTCCACTTCAGCACCGTCAATGTTAATGGGGGCCTGTTCGACCCTCCTTTACTTATAGTCCACGATCAGCTCCTTTGTCTTTCTCACATTGAAAGAGAGGTTGTTGTCCTGGCAACACACTGCCAGTTCTCTGACCACCTCCCTGTCTCACCAGGCTGTCTCATCGTTGTCGGTGATCAGGACTACCACTGTTGTGTCGTCAGCAAACTTAATGATGGTGTTGATGTTTTGCCTGGCCACACAGTCGTGGGTGAACAGAGAGTACTAAGAGGGGACTAAGCATGCACCCCTGGGGATCCCAGTGTTGAGGATCAGCGTGGCAGATGTGTTGTTGCCTACCTTATCATCTGGGGGTGGCCCGTCAGGAAGTCCAGGATCCAGTTGCAGAGGGAGGTGTTTAGTCCCAGGGTCCTTAGCTTAGTGATGAGCTTTGTGGGCACTATGATGTTGAACGCTGAGCTGTAGTCAATGAACAGCATTCTCACATAGGTGTTCCTTTTGTCCAGGTGGGAAAGGGCAGTGTGGCATGCGATTGAGTCATCTGTGGATCTGTTGGGGTGGTATGCAAATTGAAGTGGGTCTAGGGTTTCTGGCATGATGGTGTTGATATGAGCCATGACCAGCCTTTCAAAGCACTTCATGGCTACCGACGAGAGTGCTACAGGGTAGTAATCATTTAGGCAGGTTACCTTCATTTTCTTGGCCACAGGGACTATGGTGGTCTGTTTGAAACATGTAGGTATTACAGACTCGGCCAGGGAGAGTTTGAAAATGTCAGTGAAGACTTTTTCCATTTGGTCTGCGCATGCTTTGAGTACATGTCCTGGTAATGCGTCTGGCCCTGCGGCTTTCTGAATGTTGACCTGTTTAAAGGTCTTGCTCACATCGGCTAAGGAGAGAGAGATCACACAATCTTCTGGAACAGCTGGTGCTCTCATGCATGCTTCAGAGTTGCTTGCCTCGAAGCGAGCAATAAAAGGCATTTAGCTCATCTGGTGGACTCATGTCACTGGGCAGCTCGCAACTGGGTTTCCCTTTGTAGTCCGTATTAGTTTTCAAGCCCTGCCACATCCGACAAGCGTCAGAGCCGGTAACGTCCTGGTAATCCTTCTGGCCCCACAGCCTTGTGTATATTGACCTGTTTAAAGGTCATACTCACGTTGGCTATGGAGAGTGTGATCACACAGTTGGCCGGAACAGCTGATGCTCTCATGCATGCCTCAGTGTTGCTTGCCTTGAAGTGAGCATAGGAGTGATTTAGCTCATCTGGTAGGCTTGTGTCACTGGGCAGCTCGCAGCTGTGCTTCCCTTTGTAGTCTATAATAGTTTGCAAGCCCGGCCACATAAGACGAGAGCCGGTGTCGGAGCCGGTGTAGTATGATTCAATCTTAGTCCTGTATTGACACTTTGCCTTTTTGATGGTTCGTCTGAGGGCATAGCGGGATTTCTTATAAGCGTGCAGTTTAGTGTCCCGCTGCTTGAAACTGGCAGCTCTAGCCTTTAGTTCGGTGCGGATGTTGCTTGTAATCCATGGCTTCTGGTTTTGGGTATGTACGTACAGTCACTTTGGGGACGATGTCATTGATGCACTTATTGATGAAGCCGGTGACTGAGGTGGTATACTCCTCAATGCTATTGGATGAATCCCGGAACATATTCCAGTCTGTGCTAGCAAAACTGTCCTGTAGTGTAGCATCTGCGTCATCTGACCACTTCCATACTGAGCGAGTCACTGGTACTTCCTGCTCTATTTTTTGCTTGTAAGCAGGAATCAGGAAGATATAATTATGGTCAGATTTGCCAAATGGAGGGTGAGGGAAAGCTTTGCATGCTTCTCTGTGTGTGGAGTAAAGGTGGTCTAGAGTTTTCCCCTCTGGTTGCACATGTGACATCATGGTAGAAATTCAGTATAACGGATTTAAGTTTGCCTGTATTAAAGTCCCCGGTCACTAGGAGCGCCACTTCTGGATGAGCATTTTCTTGTTTGCTTTTGGCCTTAAACAGCTCATTGAGTGCGGTCTTCGTGCCAGAATCGATTTGTGGTGGTAAATAGACAGCTGCGAATAATGTAGACAAGAACTCTCTTTGTAGATAGAATAACTCATGATAAGCTGTAGATCACACTATCTCAGGCGCGCAATACCTCAAGACTTATTTTATATTAGACATCACGCACCAGCAGTTATTGACAAATAGGCACACACCCCCGCACCTCACTTTACCAGATGTAGCTGCTCTGTCCTGCCGAAACACGGAGAAACCAGCCAGCTCTATATTATCCATGTCGTCTTTCAGCCAAGTCTCGGTGAAACATAAGATATTACAGTTTTTAATGTCCCGTTGGTAGTATAGTCTTAATCGTAGATCGTCCAGTTTGTTTTCCAATGATTGCACATTGGCTCGTAATACAGAGGTTAGTGGTGGCTTACCTACTCGTCTACAAATTCTTACAAGGCACAGCGCCCTCCTCCTCCTTCTTCTCTGTCTTTTCTTCACGCTGATTATGGGGATTTGGGCCATGTCTCGGCAAAGCAGTATGTCCTTGGTGTCGGACTCGTTAAAAAAAATCTTTGTCAGGTTAGAGGTGAGTAATCACTGTTCTGATGTCCAGAAGCTCTCCTCGGTCATAAGAGACGGTAGCAGCAACATTATGTACAAAATTAGTTACAAACAATGTGAAAAAAAATAAAAATAACACAGTTGGTTAGGAGCCCGTAAAACGGCAGCCCTCCCCTCCGGCACAATTATTTACAGTACTTGTCCTCAACACAAGGTGCACTTGTGTAATGATCATGCTGTTTAATCAGCTTCTTGGTATGCCACACCTGTCAGGTGGATGGATTATCTTGGCAAAGGAGAAATGCTCACTAACATGGATGTAAACAAATTTGTGGACAAAATTTGAGAGAAGTAAGTTTTTGTGCGTGTGGATAATTCCGGGATCTTTTTATTTCAGCTCATGAAACATGGGACCAACACTTTACATGTTGTGTTTATATTTTCATTCAGTATAGTTAGACAGGCCCACTAATAACCAATAGCGGTGCGTGGGTAAAATCACTGTGGAGGCCAAGCCATAAAAAAAGCAATATTACAACTTATGTGTTCTGATAATTGCATTGTTTGGTCTATAACCTGTGTGTGGCTGTGTGTGTTTGTGCAAGTAGAACAAGCATGTTGACCCACCTTACTTGTAGAGAAACGCCAATGTCATCCTCTTGCATGTTGACAAAACGCTCTATGACTATCACTCTAACACACTTTTAGTTTTTGTTGTGCTAGGTTACTTGCCTAAAATGCTTGCTTGCTAACCTAACTTATTTTCATGGCAACGTTAGCTAGTTAACAATAGCCTTCTACATCTAGCTACATATAGAACTTTCATCCTCTCAGTCCAAGGGCACAATGTATGAATTAATGGTTGGATCAGAATCAGCATTGTAATCATTGCCCGCCATGGATAATTAAGTAAAACCTCAAGTCCAAATCCCTATCGCCATCCATGGCTTATTTAGGAAAGGGACAATTTTAGCTAGCTAGCCACCGGAGGACAACAAGATGCAACAATTCATGTTGTTTCTGTCAATTCCCTTGGTGCGTCAGGACCATTCACAGTTGAGTTCACTCAGTTTAGCTCAACGCTGATTGGCTATTATTTTTTAACAAAATATTTCAAGGGAGGCCAAAATCTCACTGGCTTCCTTTGCATTCAATGAAAACATTTTAATCATCTTAATGAGACAGCATCAGATAGATAGCCTACACATACAGAGACAGAGGGGCACTGTTTCACTCGTTCGGATGCTTTCTCTAGTGAGATGCATTCAGCCTCTTTTGCGAATTGAAGGAAAATTATGAAACACAGAGAGACGAAAGATACATTATTTTATGTTTTGTTTCTTTCTTCTTGGTACATTTTTTGGGGAAGCCTGGCTTCCCTTGTCATCCATGAATACACGCCACTTCTAGTAACTTTGACCAACTCTAAGTTCAACTCAGACTAACTGGTAGTGTACCATGAAAAGGGCTCACCTTTTAGCCAGGTACATTTCTATTGTAGTGGGGGTGGCAGGGTAGCCTAGTGGTTAGAGTGTTGGACTAGTAACCGGAATGTTGCAAGTTCAAACCCCCGAGCTGACAAGGTACAAATCTGTTGTTCTGCCCCTGAACAGGCAGTTAAACCACTGTTCCTAGGCTGTCATTGAAAATAAGAATTTGTTCTTAACTGACTTGCCTACTTAAATAATGGTAAAATAAAAACTAACCTGATCTCCAACTTCTAACTTAAAGATCCGCCCCTTTATTTCCAATTTTCGCCTAAAATGACATACCCAAATCTAACTGCCTGTAACTCAGGCCCTGAAGCAAGGATATGCATATTATTGGTACCATTTGAAAGGAAACACCTTGAATTTTGTGGAGATGTGAAAGGAATGTATGAGAACACAATAGATCTGGTAAAAGATAATACAAATATTATTTTTTTTGGACCATCATCTTTGAAATGCAAGAGAAAGGCCATAATGTATTATTCCAGCCCAACTGCAATTTAGATTTTGGCCACTAGATGGCAGCAGTGTATGTGCAAAGTTTTTGACTGATCCAATGAACCATTGCATTTCTGTTCAAAATTTTGTATCAAGACTGCCCAAATGTGCCTAATTTGTTTATTAATTACGTTCAAGACAAATGGGAACTCTGGAAAAAAAAGAGCTCCGACTGGGAAAAATAGTTTTGAACGGTCATCCAACTCAGAATTCCAAGTCAGAAACTCAGGCATCTTTCTAGAGCCCCGACTTTCTGACCTGAAGATCACTGACATCATGATTGACCTTGTTTTTTCCCCCAAGTTCCAATTTGTCTTGATAGCACCATAACTCATGACTAATTCAATGTACCATGCATGAATTAAATGACTGAGCCACAAGTTGAGGACCAATGAAATCAGCCCCCCCCCTTTTCATTTGAGGAAGAATACTGATTAAATATTTTATTATATAAATGTTTTTGTGTGTTAAAAAACTGTAATGTTAAAATATCACTACACATTTAGTAGAATCCATTTTAAACTTTAGACACAGTTTGTCACGAATCCCGTTTCCTGAGTCTGTTTTTTGCCTGTGTTCTGTCCTGGAGTGTTTTTTCCGGCGTCCTGGAACACACCCTGTCTGGTTGCCGGGCAATGTAGCCAGTTGGGAGTTCTGATTACCCGCACCTGTATCCCATCAGCTATCTGCACACCTGGTCCTGATCATCATCTCTCCTCTTCATAAGCCCGGACCTGACATCCATTCCCTGCCGGATCGTTAGCCATGAACAGTATGTTGTGCCATAGTATCAGCCTCAAGTTGGATAGAATTTGTTTTGTTGTTTTTTACGTATTGCTTGCCTTAAACTTACCTCCGTTTGTTCTGTCTTCAGTTACTCACCCGGATCATTTACCCCATTTCCCGCCTGGTCGTCGGAGGATTCCGCTTCCCCATTGGATCCACCTATTTACTCCCATCAACTCACCACCGCTGCCCGCTACGCCACCTGGATATATCTACCCATTCACATTCACTTGTAAATAAATACTAACCTTCTTCCTACTCTCCTTGTCCTGATCTGCTTCTGGGTTCGATTTTGAAGAAACTTGACACAGTTACACTTTTGTATAACTTAATACAACTATTCTATCAACAGGAGTCGTAAAAAAGGTGCTTTTGGTTATACATTGATTAGCACACCAAAGTCGGCATAAACGATAAATAATAAAATGAACACGGCACTTCTAAAAGCCCGTTTCACACCATAGCCTACTGAATTTGTAAGAAAACACTTATTTCGTATTGATTTCGGCAAAAATTAAAACCTCGCCCATGGATTGATGGTTCAGCATTGTCTCAATGAAGAGTTTGGCGATCGACAAGCCACGTGCAACATGCATATGCAGTTACAGGCCTGCTAGAGACGAGCAATATCCACTTTCGTCGTACGGATGAAGCCTGAGCTGGAATGTGAAGTTAACTGAAGCTGGTTAGCTTTAGAAAACCCTGAATAGATGAAGCTTTCTTCGTAGGATACCGCTCAGCTCAGGGTTCATCCGTACTATGGTGGATATTGCTTGTCCACCTCCCACAAACTATAGCAGGCTTGTAACTGGCTTGTAGCAGGCTTGTAATAAATATTGAATCAGTCATCCTCAAATGAAGGGGATGATGATGCAATCTTTGCAAGAGGGATGGACTCTGATTTCATTTTCCTCAACTTGCGGCTCAGTCGTTTCATTCAGGGTAAGTGTAGTTAGACTGCCCTGAGTTAGACTGCCCCGGAGCAGGTTAGTTCTGAAGGATTCATTGCCATAGAAGTTTACCTGGCTAAAAGATGAACCACTTTCAAATGACCGGTTATCCCGAGTTGAACTCAAGAGTTGAACAAAGTTACCTGCTAACTCCTCAAACCTGCTTGGAAGGAGACCCCTCAGGCAGAGCGCAAGACTGAACCCAGCTGAACTTAGCTAGAAGGGATAGGATTAACACTACCACCACCTGAATCCCCATCAGTGTTATCGCTACCCAATACTGTAGTGTTTGATTGCTGCTTGGGGTCTTCTTGGTTCAGCTGTCTCCTTGTAGTCTAACATTACCACCCACAAGAGTCAATGTATAACTGAAACACTGAAATGTATATCAACATATATAATACTATATAATATAACAATGTGTAAATGACCTGCATAATGTACAGTGCAGCATTAATTACTGAATGCATGATGACCATACGTTTCACAAAATCAAAAGGTCTCGGGTCACTCCCAACACCGAACATCCGGGATGACTTCAGCAGTGGACTAGGTGCTAATTCTCTGTGGCAGAGTTCAACGGGAGTTCAATGTGGTGTGATAAGGGGGGGGGGGGAGGCTACAGCGGGCCTTTAGCACTTGTAGTGAAGGATGCCTACTTTCCAACTGTGGCAGGCAGTGCAGGCCGGAGTAGGGCGTCCCTGGGGCAAAACATTCAGAGCAGTGCACATAGAAATACAATGAATAGAGCAAACAGTTATCACTTCTAGTGAAGGGTGTCTCCGAGTGGCTGGCCTGGGGTGAAACGTTCAGAGCACTGGTCTTGGGTGAAACGTTCAGAGCACTGCATGTAGAAATGTGACGTATAGAACATGACAGAGAAGACAGTCCTATCTAATGCTTTTCCATGTGAACAATCTGTAACACACCTTTCTGATCAGGCAGCGCGGTGAAACGTTCCCAATGCACAATTCTACATGCACGTCGAAATGTGATGTATAGAGCATGACAGACAAGACAGTCCTATCTGTATTTTCTGTAATGTTGAACCTTTCTGACAGCCTCTCAGATAGAAATGTATTGAATAGAGCTGGCATGATTACATGACAAGATATTGTCAACACAATATATTTAGATCTGAATGTTGTGTAACGTTGCCAGCCACAGGCCTAGCCTACTCAGACAGTTTAACTGAGGATACAACAGGCCTAGCCTACTCAGACAGTTTAACTGAGGATACAACAGGCCTAGCCTACTCAGACAGTTTAACTGAGGATACAACAGGCCTAGCCTACTCAGACAGTTTAACTGAGGATGCAACAGGCCTAGCCTACTCAGACAGTTTAACTGAGGATGCAACAGGCCTTTAGACAGTTTAACTGAGGATACAACAGGCCTAGCCTACTCAGACAGTTTAACTGAGGATACAACAGGCCTAGCCTACTCAGACAGTTTAACTGAGGATGCAACAGGCCTAGCCTATTCAGACAGTTTAACTGAGGATACAACAGGCCTAGCCTACTCAGACAGTTTAACTGAGGATTAAACAGGCCTAGACTACTCAGACAGTTTTACTGAGGATGCAACAGGCCTAGCCTACTCAGACAGTTTAACTGAGGATTAAACAGGCCTAGACTACTCAGACAGTTTTACTGAGGATGCAACAGGCCTAGCCTATTCAGACAGTTTTACTGAGGATGCAACAGTCCTAGCCTACTCAGACAGTTTAACTGAGGATGTA
This sequence comes from Oncorhynchus tshawytscha, assembly GCF_018296145.1. NCBI lineage: Eukaryota > Metazoa > Chordata > Actinopteri > Salmoniformes > Salmonidae > Oncorhynchus > Oncorhynchus tshawytscha. The sequence continues at coordinate 13,882,605 of NC_056438.1, read as the reverse complement.
ACAGGGCTATCCATAATGTTATCTTCAATAGGATCCATTTCACAGTGAATGAAATGGACAACAGGGCTATTCAAAAGATAATATTCAAAAGGATGCATTTCAATGGGGGGGTGACCCGAGCTCTGGATTCCTACTGATGCTGTTCAGTACTCTTATACTGATGCTGTTCAGTACTCTTATACTGGTGCTGTTCAGTACTCTTATACTGGTGCTGTTCAGTACTCTTATACTGGTGCTGTTCAGTACTCTTATACTGGTGCTGTTCAGTACTCTTATACTGGTGCTGTTCAGTATTCTTACACTGGTGCTGTTCAGTACTCTTATACTGATGCTGTTCAGTACTCTTATACTGATGCTGTTCAGTACTCTTATACTGGTGCTATGACAACAATGTAGCCTATTTGTTTACGTGTAACTCTGTGTTGTTGTTTGTGTTGCACTGCTTTGCTTTATCTTGACCAGGTCACAGTTGTAAATGAGAACTTGTTCTCAACTGGCCTACCTGGTTAAATAAAGGTGAAATAAATAAATAAAATAAAATACAGGCTACCCAACCCCTCAAATAGTTGCACTGGACCAGATCATTACCATCTTGCAATTTGCACATTTAGGCCTATGGGGTAAGAATCTCAGTTACTAGAGGGTAAACATCTTAGTAGATAGGATCTCAGTTACTAGAGGGTAAACATCTTAGTAGATAGGATCTCAGTTACTAGAGGGTAAACATCTTAGTAGATAGGATCTCAGTTACTAGAGGGTAAACATCTTAGTAGATAGGATCTCAGTTACTAGAGGGTAAACATCTTAGTAGATAGGATCTCAGTTACTAGAGGGTAAACATTTTAGTAGGCAAGATCTCAGTTACTAGAGGGTAAATATCTTAGTAGGCAGGTTCTCAGTTACTAGAGGGTAAACATCTTAGTAGGCAGGTTCTCAGTTACTAGAGGGTAAACATCTTAGTAGGCAAGATCTCAGTTACTAGAGGGTAAACATCTTAGTAGGCAGGTTCTCAGTTACTAGAGGGTAAACATCTTAGTAGGCAGGATGTCAGTTACTAGAGGGTAAACATCTTAGTAGATAGGATCTCAGTTACTAGAGGGTAAACATCTTAGTAGATAGGTTCTCAGTTACTAGAGGGTAAACATCTTAGTAGGCAGGTTCTCAGTTACCAGAGGGTAAACATCTTAGTAGGCAGGTTCTCAGTTACTAGAGGGTAAACATCTTAGTAGGCAGGTTCTCAGTTACTAGAGGGTAAACATCTTAGTAGGCAGGATCTCAGTTACTAGAGGGTAAACATCTTAGTAGGCAGGTTCTCAGTTACTAGAGGGTAAACATCTTAGTAGGCAGGATCTCAGTTACTAGAGGGTAAACATCTTAGTAGGCAGGTTCTCAGTTACTAGAGGGTAAACATCTTAGTAGGCAGGTTCTCAGTTACTAGAGGGTAAACATCTTAGTAGATAGGATCTCAGTTACTAGAGGGTAAACATCTTAGTAGATAGGATCTCAGTTACTAGAGGGTAAACATCTTAGTAGGCAGGATCTCAGTTACTAGAGGGTAAACATCTTAGTAGGCAGGTTTAGGAAGGAGAGAATATTAAAGTATCGCAACCCCAAAAAAACGAAGCAAATGCGTTGGTTTTGCTTGGGTTAGGCCTATTCCCAGGTTTTCCAGAAACCTAGGAAGTCAGGAGGGAATAATTAGGGAATCTGGGAATCCCCTATCCAGAAATGTATGGAAGGTTATTGATATTTTGCAACCTTATGGGGAATTGTTAAAATCGACACATTACATTAGAGTTTGGACCTCTTAAATGAAACAACCCCCCTCCATTCAGAAGCATATACGGTGACTGTTCATCATAACCTTATGACAGCATTAGCAAGTTAGACAAGAAGAATACTAGGTAGGGTTAATTTGGAGACAGGATAATACTATAGGGTTAATTTGGAGACAGGATAGTACTATAACCGAAAGGTTGCAAGATCAAATCCCCAAGCTGACAAGGTAAAAATCTGTCATTCTGCCCTGAACAAGGCTAGGCTGTTCCTAGGCCGTCATTGTAAATAAGAATTTGTTCTTAACTGACTTGCCTAGTTAAATAAAGGTACAATTTTCTTTTTTTAATGAAAGCTGCCAGAGCGCGTGGGCACATTGACAGGCTCATTGTCCACCCTCCCTCCCAGAAGCCTGGAAGGGATGAGAGAGCCAAGGCTATGGGTTCGTAGCCGCAGCACACAGACCAGTTGATTAATGGACTGCTGAATGTATCTTTTTTTCTCTTGCTTTGCCTGCTCTTTTCAATATTATGTCTATCTCTGATAAGCTACACAGGAAAGGGCTGTAAATAGCCCATATTAATATATGTAGCCTTAGAAATAAGGTTCATTAAATCAATAACTTGCTAACATCAGATAACATTCATATATTAGCCATTTGTGAGACTCACTTAGATAATTCATTTGATGAAACATCAGTAGCAGTACAAGGATATAACATGTATAGAAGAGACAGAAATGCTTATGGGGGAGGTGTTGCTGTATATATTCAGAGCCATCTCCCTGTAATGCTTAGAGAAGATCTTATGTCAAGTGTTCTTGAAGTGTTGTGGTCGCAGGTTCACTTGACACATCTAAAGCCTTTTCTTTTGGGGTGTTGCTATAGGCCATAATGTGCTAACAGTCAGTATCTAAATAATATGTGTGAAATGCTTGATAGTGTATGTGATGTAGACAGAGAGGTCTACTTTCTTGGGGACCTGAATATTGACTTGTTCATCAAGCTGTCCGCTCAAGAGGAAGCTTCTCACTGTAACCAGTGCCTGTAATCTGGTTCAGGTTATTAATCAACCTACCAGGGTGTTTACAAACACTACAGGAACAAGATCATCCACATCTATTGATCACATTTTTACTAATACTGTAGAACTTTGTTCTAAAGCTGTATCCGTACCCATTGGATGCAATGATCACAATATAGTGGCTATATCCAGGAATGCCAAAGTTCCAACAGCTGGGCCTAAAATAGTGTATAAGAGATCATATATTCGTTGAAGAGTGTCTTGTCTACCCATATGGGCTGTGAACCAAATGGTGAATGAAATAATATAAATCAACCACAGTCAACATATGCAGCCCCAGGCAATACACCTAAGTCTTACCAAGAGCATGCCAGCCTAGAGATCCAGTCAAACCAGTCCTGCTTGATTCCTGGCTGTATCACAACCGGCCATGATTGCGAGTCCCATAGGGCGGTGCACAATTGGCCCAGCACCGTCCGGTATAGGCCATCATTGTAAATAAGAATTTGTTCTTAACTGACTTGCCTAGTGACATTTTTTTTCATTAAAAAAACAGTGGAGGCTGATGGGAGGAGCTATAGGAGGATGGGCTACCTTTAGGCAGTTACAGAAGACAGCTCTATCTTAGTCTTTTCTAATCTATTTTCTATTGAAGAGCAGAATGAAATAGGAACATAACACAGAGTAATAACAGAAGAAGAAGAAGAAGATGAATGCTCGGCTATGAAAAGCCAACTGACTTTTACTCCTGAGGTGCTGACCTGTTGCACCCTTTACAACCACTGTGATTATTATTATTTGACCCTGCTAGTCATCTATGAACATCTTGGCCACGTTTTGTTATAATCTCCACCCGGCACAGCCAGAAGAGGACTGGCCACCCCTCAGAGCCTGGTTCCTCTCTAAGTTTCTTCCTAGGTTCCTGCATTTCTAGAGAGTTTTTCCTAGCCACCATGATTCTACATCTGCATTGCTTGCTGGGTTTCTGTATAGCACTTTGTGACATTGGCTGATGCGAAAAGTGATTTATAAATACATTTGATTTGATTTTTACTAATGCTGTAGAACTTTGTTTTAAAGCTGTATCCGTACCCATTGGATGCAGTGATCACAATATAGTGGCTTTATCCAGGAACGCCAAAGTTCCAACAGCTGGGCCTAAAATAGTGTATACGAGATCATACAAAAGATTTTGCTGTGACTCTTATGTGGATGATGTTAAAGATATGTGTTGGTCTCATGTGATTAATGAGGCGCATCCAGACGCTGCACTTGATGCATTTATGAAATTGCTTCTTCCAATTATTGATAAACAGGCACCTGTTAAGAAACTGACTCTTAAAACTGTTAAGGCTCCATGAATTGATGTGGAATTGAAAATCTGTATGGTTGAAAGAGATGGGGCAAAAGGAGTGGCTAATAAGTCTGGCTGTACATCTGACTGGCTGACTTACTGCAAATTGAGAAATAATGTGACTAAACTCAACAAAAAGAAGAAGAAACTGTATTATGAAGCCAAGATCAATGATATAAAAAATTGTGTTTGACCAAATACAATGCTATTTCTCTGTAAACAAATTAACAACAGACTTTCAGCATGCTTATAGAGACGGGCACTCAAAATGTACTGCACTGACACAAATGACTGATGATTGGTTGAAAGAAATTGATAATAAGAAGATTGTGGGAGCTATACTGTTAGACTTCAGAACAGCCTTTGATATTATTAACCATAACCTGTTGTTGAAAAAACTTAAGTGATTTGGCTTTTCAACCTCTGCTATATCATGGATTCAGAGCTATCTATCTAATAAACTCAGCAAAGAAAGAAACGTCCCTTTTTCAGGACCCTGTCTTTCAACGATCATTTGTAAAAATCCAAAAAACTTCACAGATCTTCATTGTAAAGGGTTTAAACACCGTTTCCCAAGCTTGTTCAATGAACCATAAACAATTAATGAACATGCACCTGTGGAACGGCCGTGAAGACACTAACAGCTTACAGACGGTAGGCAATTAAGGTCACAGTTATGAAAACTTATGACACTAAAGAGGCTTTTCTACTGACTCTGAAAAACACCAAAAGAAAGATGCCCAGGGTCCCTGCACATCTGTGTGAACGTGCCTAAGGCATGCTGCAAGGAGGCATGAGGACTGCAGATGTGGCCAGGGAAATAAATTGCAATGTCCGTACTGTGAGATGCCTAAGACAGCACTACAGGGAGACTGGACGGACAGCTGATCGTCCTCGCAGTGGCAGACCACATGTAACAACACCTGCACAGGATCGGTACATCCGAACATCACACCTGCGGGACAGGTACAGGATGACAACAACATCTGCCCGAGTTAAACCAGGAATGCACAATCCCTCTATCAGTGCTCAGACTGTCTGCAATAGGTTAAGAGAGGCTGGACTGAGGGCTTGTAGGCTTGTTGTAAGGCAAGTCCTCACTAGACATCACCGGCAACAACGTCACCTATGGGCACAAACCCACCATCACTGGACCAGACAGGACTGACAAAAAGTGCTCTTCACTGACGAGTCATGGTTTTGTCTCACCAGGGGTGATGGTCGGATTCGCATTTAACATTGAAGGAATGCGTGTTACACTGAGGCCTGTACTCTGGAGCGGGATTAATTTGGAGGTGGAGGGTCCATCATGGTCTGGGGAGGTGTGTCACAGCATCATCGGACTGAGCTTGTTGTCATTGCAGGCAATTTCAATGCTGTGCGTTACAGGGAAAACATCCTCCTCCCTCATGTGGTACCCTTCCTGCAGGCTCATCCAGACATGACCCTCCAGCATGACAATGCCACCAGCCATACTGCTCATTCTGTGCATGATTTCCTGCAATACAGGAATGTCAGTGTTCTGCCATGGCCAGCGAAGAGCCTGGATCGCAATCCCATTGAGCACGTCTGGGACCTGTTCGATCGGAGGGTGAGGGCTAGGGCCATTCCCCCCAGAAATGTCCGGAAACTTGCAGGTGCCTTGGTTGAAGAGTGGGGTAACATCTCACGGCAATAACTGGCAAATCTAGTGCAGTCCATGAGGAGGAGATGCACTGCAGTACTTAATACAGCTGGTGGCCACACCAGATACTGACTGTTACTTTTGATTTGATTTTGACCCCCCCCCCTTGTTCAGGGACACACTATTCCATTTCTGTTAGTCACATGTCTGTGGAACTTGTTCAGTTTATGTCTCAGTTGTTGAATCTTGTGGTCATACAAAAATTTACACATGTTAAGTTTGCTGAAAATAAACACAGTTGACAGTGAGAGGACGTTTCGTTTTTTGCTGTGTAGAACTCAAAGGGTTTTCTTTAATGGAAGCGTCTCTAATGTCAAACATGTAAAGTGTGGTGTACCGCAGGGCAGCTCTTTAGGCCCTCTACTCTTTTCTATTTCTAGTACTCTTATACTGATGCTGTTCAGTACTCTTATACTGGTGCTATGACAACAATGTAGCCTATTTGTTTACGTGTAACTCTGTGTTGTTGTTTGTGTTGCATTGCTTTGCTTTATCTTGACCAGGTCACAGTTGTAAATGAGAACTTGTTCTCAACTGGCCTACCAGTTGTTAACATATTTTTACCAATGACCCGCCATTGGCATTAAACAAAGCAGGTGTGTCCATCTCTGCTGATGATTCAACCAAGCAGGTGTGTCCATCTCTGCTGATGATTCAACCATATACGAATCAGCAACCACAGCTAATGAAGTCACTCAAACCCTTAACAAGAGTTGCAGTCTGTTTTGGAATGGGTGGCCAGTAATTAACTGTTTTTTATCAGCATATCGATTGCGCAACCAGGGGTGGAAAGACCCTGGATCATTGTTACTCTAACTTCCGCGACGCATATAAGGCCCTGCCCCGCCCCCCTTTCGGAAAAGGTGACCACGACTCCATTTTGTTGATCCCTGCCTACAGACAGAAACTAAAACAAGAGGCTCCCACGCTGAGGTCTGTCCAACGCTGGTCCGACCAAGCTGACTCCACACTCCAAGACTGCTTCCATCACGTGGACTGGGAGATGTTTCGTATTGCGTCAGACAACAACATTGACGAATACGCTGATTCGGTGTGCGAGTTCATTAGAACGTGCGTTGAAGATGTCGTTCCCATAGCAACGATTAAAACATTCCCTAACCAGAAACCGTGGATTGATGGCAGCATTCGTGTGAAACTGAAAGCGCGAACCACTGCTTTTAATCAGGGCAAGGTGTCTGGTAACATGACTGAATACAAACAGTGCAGCTATTCCCTCCGCAAGGCTATCAAACAAGCTAAGCGCCAGTACAGAGACAAAGTAGAATCTCAATTCAACGGCTCAGACACAAGAGGCATGTGGCAGGGTCTACAGTCAATCACGGACTACAGGAAGAAATCCAGCCCAGTCACGGACCAGGATGTCTTGCTCCCAGGCAGACTAAATAACTTTTTGCCCACTTTGAGGTCAATACAGTGCCACTGACACGGCCTGCAACGAAAACATGCGGCCTCTCCTTCACTGCAGCCGAGGTGAGTAAGACATTTAAACGTGTTAACCCTCGCAAGGCTGCAGGCCCAGACGGCATCCCCAGCCGCGCCCTCAGAGCATGCGCAGACCAGCTGGCCGGTGTGTTTACGGACATATTCAATCAATCCCTATACCAGTCTGCTGTTCCCACATGCTTCAAGAGGGCCACCATTGTTCCTGTTCCCAAGAAAGCTAAGGTAACTGAGCTAAACGACTACCGCCCCGTAGCACTCACATCCGTCATCATGAAGTGCTTTGAGAGACTAGTCAAGGACCATATCACCTCCACCCTACATGACACCCTAGACCCACTCCAATTTGCTTACCGCCCAAATAGGTCCACAGACGATGCAATCTCAACCACACTGCACACTGCCCTAACCCATCTGGACAAGAGGAATACCTATGTGAGAATGCTGTTCATCGACTACAGCTCGGCATTCAACACCATAGTACCCTCCAAGCTCGTCATCAAGCTCGAGACCCTGGGTCTCGACCCCGCCCTGTGCAACTGGGTACTGGACTTCCTGACGGGCCGCCCCCAGGTGGTGAGGGTAGGCAACAACATCTCCTCCCCGCTGATCCTCAACACTGGGGCCCCACAAGGGTGCGTTCTGAGCCCTCTCCTGTACTCCCTGTTCACCCACGACTGCGTGGCCACGCACGCCTCCAACTCAATCATCAAGTTTGCGGACGACACAACAGTGGTAGGCTTGATTACCAACAACGACGAGACGGCCTACAGGGAGGAGGTGAGGGCCCTCGGAGTGTGGTGTCAGGAAAATAACCTCACACTCAACGTCAACAAAACTAAGGAGATGATTGTGGACTTCAGGAAACAGCAGAGGGAACACCCCCCCATCCACATCGATGGAATAGTAGTGGAGAGGGTCGCAAGTTTTAAGTTCCTCGGCATACACATCACAGACAAACTGAATTGGTCCACTCACACAGACAGCATCGTGAAGAAGGCACAGCAGCGCCTCTTCAACCTCAGGAGGCTGAAGAAATTCGGCTTGTCACCAAAAGCACTCACAAACTTCTACAGATGCACAATCGAGAGCATCCTGGCGGGCTGTATCACCGCCTGGTATGGCAACTGCACCGCCCTCAACCGTAAGGCTCTCCAGAGGGTAGTGAGGTCTGCACAACGCATCACCGGGGGCAAACTACCTGCCCTCCAGGACACCTACACCACCCGATGCTACAGTAAGGCCATAAAGATCATCAAGGACATCAACCACCCGAGCCACTGCCTGTTCAGCCCGCTGTCATCCAGAAGGCGAGGTCAGTACAGGTGCATCAAAGCTGGGACCGAGAGACTGAAAAACAGCTTCTATCTCAAGGCCATCAGACTGTTAAACAGCCACCACTAACATTGAGTGGCTGCTGCCAACACACTGTCAATGACACTGACTCAACTCCAGCCACTTTAATAATGGGAATTGATGGGAAATGATGTAAATATATCACTAGCCACTTTAAACAATGCTACCTTATATAATGTTACTTGCCCTACATTATTCAACTCATATGCATACGTATATACTGTACTCTATATCATCGACTGCATCCTTATGTAATACATGTATCACTAGCCACTTTAACTATGCCACTTGGTTTACATACTCATCTCATATGTATATACTGTACTCGATATCATCTACTGTATCTTGCCTATGCTGCTCTGTACCATCACTCATTCATATATCCTTATGTACATATTATTTATCCCCTTACACTGTGTATAAGACAGTAGTTTTTTGGAATTGTTAGTTAGATTACTTGTTCGTTATTACTGCATTGTGGGAACTAGAAGCACAAGCATTTCGCTACACTCGCATTAACATCTGCTAACCATGTGTATGTGACAAATAAAATTTGATTTGATTTGATTTGGGTCGACTGAGAAGTCGCGACAGAGTTGATAATTATAACAATTGAAAAGCTAGTCCTTTGCACATGAACGCTCACTCATTCGGGAATAATTGCAATCAATATATATATTTACGCTCAGTGTGTCGTCTTGATCGCTGTTGAAAAGTTAGTTTCTGTTGGAGAGTTTCCATCCTCTCTCTCTGTAGTGGGTAGTTCAGAGTGACATTCATTCATGTTGTTGTAGAATGGATGGTGGTTGTCGTTCTTCACGTTCAATGATACCGAATTCCTAGCTGCAGACTAGTAATTAATATCAAAGACTTGTTCTTATAATGTCGGTATCGATAGTCTAAGAGTTTAACCACGTGGTATGGTTAAAAGATTCAGCAATGGTCTGCAACCTTTGTCCTCTCGTGATTGAGAAAAACATGGTCTGTTGAGAATTTCTCAAAGTTGGGGTTTTATTCAGGAGTTGCAGAAAAGGGCCTGTCCCAGGATGCCCGACCCTAACTGGGCTCATGGGCGGTCCTCTGATTTAGTTCAACTCAAAAGGGAATTGGAGTTTCCTTCATTAAACAGTCCAAAATCACATTACACAATTTTACAAACAGTATCATCCTCACTCATTCATCTTATACAACAATTAGATGTAAACCTCATATCTGAGGCTATTATATAAACAGCGTTATGGTAATGTGGCCGCACCGTCTCCCATGAGCTTCCCCAAAATGTAACAAACGGACCAGTTTGTAGCTGGATTCTTCACCGATCATTTATACCTTCTCCGGGAAAATAAATGTTGTTCGGACCTTAAGCTCTGTGAAGTGGAAGAAATTCCTTTGTTTTCTATGAAACTTCACTCTGTCTCTATACTGTGTGGCCATGAGGCAGGGTCTTCCCTAGGAATTTACGACCTCTCTGACCACAGCAGCCTGGTTGTAGGAGCAGAGAGAGGGGGATGGTGCTCGCTGTACCCAAAGAGGGCAACAACATGACACTAGATTAGACCCATCTGATTGACCAAATGCCCTGCCATAAACTGTTAAATGCCCAGAATATTTTGGCAACACAGAGGGGATAGCCACATAGCCTATTACATTAACAAATGGCTAGCTGACTGTCTGACCCAGCCACACAATGACAATCTGCTGTATATACAGTTGATGTCGGAAGTTTACATACACTTAGGTTGGAATCATTAAAACTCGTTTTTCAATCACTCCACAAATTTCTTGATAAAAAACTATAGTTTTGGCAAGTCTATTAGGACATCTACTTTGTGCATGACACAAGTCATTTTTCTAACAATTTTTTACAGACAGATTATTTCACTTATAATTCCCTGTGTCACAATTCCAGTAGGTCACATACACTAGTTTACATACACTAAGTTGACTCTGCCTTTAAACAGCTTGGAAAATTCCAGAAAATTATGTCATGGCTTTAGAAGCTTCTGATAGGCTAATTGACATCATTTGAGTCAATTGGAGGTGTACCTGTAGATGTATTTCGAGGCCTACCTTCAAACTCGGTGCCTCTTTGCTTGACATGATGGGAAAATCAAAAGAAATCAGGCAAGACATCAGAAAAAAAATTGTAGACCTCCACAAGTCTGGTTCATCCTTGGGAGCAATTTCCAAATGCCTTAAGGTACCAAGTTCATCTGTACAAACAATAGTACGCAAGTATAAACACCATGGGACCACGCAGCTGTCATACTGCTCAGGAAGGAGACGTGTTCTGTCTCCTAGAGATGAACGTACTTTGGTGTGAAAAGTGCAAATAAATCCCAGAACAACAACAAATGACCTTGTGAAGAGGCTGGAGGAAACAGGTACAAAAGTATCTATATCCACAGTAAAACGAGTCCTATATCGATATAACCAGAAAGGCCGCTCAGCAAGGAAGAAGCCACTGCTCCAAGAACGCCATGAAAAAGCCAGGCTACGGTTTGCAACTGCACGTTGGGACAAAGATCATACTTTTTGGAGAAATGTCCTCTGGTCTGGTGAAACAAAAATAGAACTGCTTGGCCATAATGACCATCGTTATGTTTGGAGGAAAAAGGGGGAGGCTTGCAAGCTGAAGAACACCATCCCAACCGTGAAGCACAGGGGAGGCAGCATCATGTTGTGGGGGTGCTTTGCTGCAGGGGGGACTGGTGCACTTCAAAAAATAGATGGCTTCACGAGGAAAGAAAATTATGTGGATGTATTGAAGCAACATCTCAAGACATCAATCAGGATGTTAAAGCTTGGTCGCAAATGTGTCTTCCAAATGGACAATATCCCCAAACATACTTCCAAAGTTGTGGCAAAATAGCTTGAGGACAACAAAGTCAAGGTATTTGAGTGGCCATCACAAAGCGCTGACCTCAGTCCTATAGAAAATCTGTGGGCAGAACGGAAAAAGCGTGTGCGAGCAAGGAGGCCTACAAACCTGACTCAGTTACACCAGCTCATTCAGGAGGAATGGGCCAAAATTCACCAACTTATTTTGGGAAGCTTGTAGAAGGCTACCTGAAACTTTTGACCCAAGTTAAACAATTTGAAGGCAATGCTACTGAAGGGTTCAAATTGATTATGGGGGTCATCTAAAGACCCCACCATTGATTATGTTGTTATTAGTTTGCTTACGTGCCATTGTACTTATGCTCACTGTATAGCTGAATATTGAGGTCTCTGTCTGTGTCTAGCTCTCTGCCAAAACCCACAGCCTGGCGTCTGTGAGAGAAGGTGAGAAAAGGGACTGAGGGTGATAGCGAGACACAGAGAGACAGTGGCTGTTTTTCTCTGAGACAAGGGCAGATTTGCATGCCACTGAGACAGGTTCTCAGAAACCTTGTGTTAAAAATACCTTGTTCTTTGAGCTGCACATGCAGGGTTTGACATAGAATCAAATCAAAGTTTATTTCTCACTTGCGCCGAATACAGCAGGTGTAGACCTTACAGTGAAATGCTTACTTACAGGCTCTAACCAATGGTGAGAAAAAAAAGGTTTGTGTGTGTGTGTGTGTGTAGGTAAGTAAAGAAATAAATCAACAGTAAAAAGACATTTGAAAAAAGAGTAGCAAGGCTATATACAGACACCTAGTCTGTATATAGTCAGGCTTATTGAGGTAGTATGTACATGTAGGTATCGTTAAAGTGACTATGCATATATGATGAACAGAGAGTAGCAGTAGCGTAAAAGAGAGGTTGGCAGGTGGTGGGTGGGACACAATGCAGATAGCCCGGTTAGCCAATGTGCGGGAGCACTGGTTGGTCGGCCCAATTGAGGTAGTATGTAAATGAATGTATAGTTAAAGGGACTATGTATATGTGATAAACAGAGAGTAGCAGCAGCGTAAAAAGAGGGGTGGGGTGGGGGGCACACAATGCAAATAGTCCGGGTAGCCATTTGATTACCTGTTCAGGAGTCTTATGACTTGGGGGTAAAAACTGTTGAGAAGCCTTTTTGTCCTAGACTTGGCACTCCGGTACCGCTTGCCATACGGTAGTAGAGAGGACAATCTATGACCGGGGTGGCTGGGGTCTTTGACCATTTTTAGGGCCTTCCTCTGACACTGCCTGGTGTAGAGGTCCTGGCTGGCAGGCAGCTTAGCCCCAGTGATGTACTGGGCTGTGCGCACTACCCGCTGTATCAAATCAAAACAAATCAAATCAAATCAAATTTTATTTGTCACATACACATGGTTAGCAGATGTTAATGCGAGTGTAGCGAAATGCTTGTGCTTCTAGTTCCGACAGTGCAGTAATAACCAACAAGTAATCTAACTAACAATTCCAAAACTACTGTCTTATACACAGTGTAAGGGGATAAAGAATATGTACATAAGGATATATGAATGAGTGATGGTACAGAGCAGCATAGGCAAGATACAGTAGATGGTATCGAGTACAGTATATACATATGAGATGAGTATGTAAACAAAGTGGCATAGTTAAAGTGGCTAGTGATACATGTATTACATAAGGATGCAGTCGATGATATAGAGTACAGTATATACGTATGCATATGAGATGAATAATGTAGGGTAAGTAGCATTATATAAGGTAGCATTGTTTAAAGTGGCTAGTGATATATTTACATCATTTCCCATCAATTCCCATTATTAAAGTGGCTGGAGTTGAGTCAGTGTCAGTGTCAGTGTGTTGCCAGCAGCCACTCGATGTTAGTGGTGGCTGTTTAACAGTCTGATGGCCTTGAGATAGAAGCTGTTTTTCAGTCTCTCGGTCCCAGCTTTGATGCACCTGTACTGACCTCGCCTTCTGGATGATAGCGGGGTGAACAGGCAGTGGCTCGGGTGGTTGATGTCCTTGATGATCTTTATGGCCTTCCTGTAACATCAGGTGGTGTAGGTGTCCTGGAGGGCAGGTAGTTTGCCCCCGGTGATGCGTTGTGCAGACCTCACTACCCTCTGGAGAGCCTTACGGTTGAGGGTGGAGCAGTTGCCGTACCAGGCGGTGATACAGCCCGCCAGGATGCTCTCGATTGTGCATCTGTAGAAGTTTGTGAGTGCTTTTGGTGACAAGCCGAATTTCTTCAGCCTCCTCATTTCTTTTGGCGCCATTTTATTCCTGTCACCATCGTTACACGCACATTTGCATCATCGCTCACCTGAACTCCATCTCTTCCTTGATTACCTGCCCTATATATGTCACGCTCTTTGGTTCCTTCCCCAGGCGTCATTTTTTCTGTTCCAGTGTCATGTCTGTGCGTTGTTCGTGGTTTCTTGTCTTGTATTACATTACGTTTATTTATTGAAACACTCACTCCCTGAACTTTTCTTTCCGACTCTCAGCGCACACGTTAGTCTTTTGTCTTCTGGACTGACAGAAGATAAAAACATATTTGATGAAATATTAATTCAATCAAGGAAATGTTAATACCTTACTTATGATAACAGTTTCCGTCAGAGTCTATCCATGAAGGTATCTTCTGGACAGGGGAGTTTTGTTAAGAGACCCGATGCACTTTCTGAACATTAACACGCATTGTTTACAGTACGGTTTTGGAAACATAAAGAAACCATCTTTCATATCAGTGAGAAATTATTTTCAAGAAAGAGAAGGTTAAATTAGTACATACAGTGGGGTAAAAAAGTATTTAGTCAGCCACCAATTGTGCAAGTTCTCCCACTTAAAATTATGAGAGAGGCCTGTAATTTTCATCATAGGTACACTTCAACTATGACAGACAAAATGAGACAAAAAATCCATTGTAGGATTTTTAATGAATTTATTTTTAATGAATTTATTTGCAAATTATGGTGGAAAATAAGTATTCTGTCCCCGTTCTGTCCACTTCTCTATTGGATTTTCAGATGCTAAGCTACACATTTACCAAACATTAGGACCACATTTGCAGTCTTTTTTTGCAGAGAGTTTGGAAGTGCAAGGTTCGAACTCGCTAGACTAGATGAGTTAGCTAGTGGTTGAGTAAACTAACCGCTAGCTTCTTCAATCTGATTTATTTTGTGGAAACGGTTAGCAATATCGAAGAAAACCCTCATCCACTCTGTCAAGAAAATTCCACGTAAGCCTAAGTACATTTGTCTGCATAAAATCGGTACCTACTTTCTAAGTTATAGCTTCTTTTTAATTGTTGAAAAGCAATATCTCAAGTATAAATACAGAAAAGTACACACACTAAAGACACAGGTAAACAAATACGTTTTGAACAAAACAAATAAATAGTGTTTTGAGACGCAACTATAAACTTCAAGGAGTTGGTCTGATGGGAATCTGTGATGTCATCGGCCTCCCCCTTGTTTGAGGAACAATAGAGGAGCGTTGGAGAACAAAAGAGGAAAGCCCCCCCCACTTGTGATGTCATGACTTACCTGGATCACCTATTGAGATGTGCCTTTTATTAAGTAAATAAGGTGTCAAATTAGGTGAAAGGAGACTGGAGGGCCACTTTAAAGGTAAAATATGTAAGATTGTTCATTCAGATAGCTCTAAATGGCCATATCAAAGTGGCAAGGCTCTCCCAAGACCCCAGAGCACCTGATTAGACTACAGTCACCCAATTAGAAGGTTGCCCAGACGGTTGCCCAGTGGTGATTTAAAAATCTCAACCATGTGCTTCTTGTCAGTAACAACCACATCATCAACATTAAGGGACATGGGCAGCTGTGAAGAGGAGGGTTTATTCTTCAGGTATTTAACTGTTTCCAGAACTTCTTGGGTTTAGACACACAGAGCGAGAACTTCTCCTTAAAGTAACTAACTTTGGCCTTCCAGCTAGCCTGAGTGCATTTATTTCTCATTTGCCTGAACGAGAGCCAGTCAGCCTGAGTATGCGTGTACCGAACCCAAATGCAATTCCTGAAGTGGAGTAACTCTGCAAGATCACTGTTGAACCAGGGGCTGAACCTGTTTTTAATTCTCATTTTCTTTATGGGGGCGTGTTTGTTAACAATACCACTGAGAATATCAAAAAAGAAGGTCCAAGCGTCTTAGATAGAGGCGATCAAGCTGATTCTATACCATTTTACAGAGGCCAGTTCATGAAGGAAGACTTTCTCATTAAAATTTTCTAGCAAGCGCCTATGACAAATCAGGACAGGTAGTGTCACTGAGCAGCCATTACGAACACAGGCTGCAAAACAGTTAACCCTAAGGTCATTACAGAAAACACCAGACTAATACCTATCAGGATTATTTGTGAGGATAACATTGAGGAGAGTAGCCTTTTCTTGGTGTTTGGAGTCATACCTTGTGCGATTGGGAATAATCTGAGAAAGATTTAGGGAATCCCATTGCTTTAGGACTTGGTCAGGTGGTTTAAGCATATCCCAGTTTAGGTCACCTAGCAGGACAAATTCAGACTTTGTGCAAGGGGCCAGGAGAGAGCTTAGGGCAGGTAGGGTACAGGCCAGTGCTGATGGAGGACGATAACACCCAGCAACAGTCAACAAAGAGCTATTTGAAAGTTGAATGCTTAAAACCAGCAAATAAAATTGTTTGGGGACAGACTTGGTGGAGACAACAGAGCACTGAAGGTGATCCTTGGTAAAGATTGCCACTTCCCCACCTTTGGAAGATCTGTCTTGCCAAAAAAGGTTATAACCAGAAAGGTTAACATCAGTATTCAAAACACTCTTCCTTAGACTTTTATCTCCCTCACCAACTTCAAACATCTGCTATCTGAGCAGCTAACCGATTGCTGCAGCTGTACAGAGTCCATCGGTAAATAGCCCACCCAATTTACCTACCTCATCCCCATACTGTTTATATTTATTTACTTTTCTGCTATTTTGCACACCAGTATCTCTACCTGTACATGACCATCTGATCATTTATCACTCCAGTGTTAATCTGCAAAATTGTAATTATTCGCCTACCTCCTCATGCCTTTTGCACACAATGTATATAGACTCTCTTTAAAAATAAAAAAAATGATACTGTGTTAACAGTAGACTTGTTAATTGTTTACTCCATGTGTAACTCTGTGTTGTCTGTTCACACTGCTATGCTTTATCTTGGCCAGGTCGCAGTTGTAAATGAGAACTTGTTCTCAACTAGCCTAGCTGGTTAAATAAAGGTGAAATAAAAATAAATAAAATAAATATTTTAGGTAATAAGCTTCTAGTGTTAACGTGCAGAAAACCCAGGCTTTTACGAGAGCAGAAATCAGTGAAGCAAATATGAGAGCACAAGTCAGATTTGGGGCTAACAACAGTAGATGGGCCAAGGTGTACATGCACATTTCCAGATATCATCAGCAGTAGATAGGCCAGGGTGTACACGCACATTTCCAGATATCATCAGCAGTAGATAGGCCAGGGTGTACACGCACATTTCCAGATATCATCAGCAGTAACACAATCAAGGCACGGCAGAAAAGGAGAGCTCTGCAGTGCTGATTTATGACATATGAATGTGCATTAGATGGCAACAAGATCACATTGTACAACAATTTCATCAGGTAACATGAATGCAAAGCCGGCGAGCTGCAACTGCCCAACTACGTATATGTGATAGATTTTCACTCTGAGGCCCACATCCGACCATAACCCGCAAATTTAGAAAATGCACTGTACATTCAGAGATGCGTGATTTTTTTTGTTTTGTTAAGCCTAATTTAGATAGGTCTATGTTTCTGCTTATAATTTCCGACATTTTGGTAGTGTTAGTCAATTTATCTATACGCCTAATTAGATACAGGCAGGTTCTCTTCTGTCATTACTTGTTGCCCTAGAAGACTAAATAAATCCTTGCTCAACAGGAAATATGTCGTGTGGAATTAATCTTTCCAGCTACTTGACATCGGTAAAGCTTTCTCTTTCATCTCTGCCTCTCCTGCAGCAGACATTTAGGGACCGGGGAGAAAATGCAACAACAACAAAAAACAATCGGGAACAGTTTTCTGTGAAAATTGTCTAAATGACATCAGTAGGACCGGTTTTAAATTAATTAAAAGCTATGAGAATGACCCAACATGTTTCTGATAAGATTTTGGTTTGTCTTGGATGCATATTTTTTGTGGTTGAAATTCTATCAGCTTTTTTGATGCTGATAAAAATAGCACCTCTACAGATGGTCCCTAACAAAGCATTAATTCTCTCAAGATGCTGAAATAAATAAATCACTTTTATCCACTCCTCTTCCCAAGTCACAATTTATATTTGGTGTTTCATTTTACTGCAACAACTGCTTGCTTCTGCATGAGTTAATATTATATTAGGCTATTTGAACCCACAGAGAGAAGCACAAGATTGAACTTCACTCAACTTCCTAGATCAGTGGTCACCAACCGGACGATCGCGATTCACTGGTCGAGATTGCTACTCGACCAGTCAAGTGGCACTAGAGATATCCCTCTAGTGGTGTGGGGGCTGTGCTTTGGCAAAGTGGGTGGGGTTATATCCTTCCTGTTTGGCCCTGTCCGGGGGTGTCCTCAGATGGGGCCACAGTGTCTCCTGACCCCCCCTGTCTCAGCCTCCAGTATTTATGCTGCAGTAGTTTATGTGTCGGGGGGCTAGGGTCAGTTTGTTATATCTGGAGTACTTCTCCTGTCCTATCCGGTGTCCTGTGTGAATTTAAGTATGCTCTCTCTAATTCTCTTTCTCTCTTTATTTCTCTCTCTCAGAGGACCTGAGCCCTAGGACCATGCTTCAGGACTACCTGACATGATGACTCCTTGCTGTTCCCAGTCCACCTGGCCGTGCTGCTGCTCCAGTTTCAACTGTTCTGCCTGTGATTATTATTATTTGACCATGCTGGTCAATTATGAACATTTGAACATCTTGGCCATGTTCTGTTATAATCTCCACCCGGCACAGCCAGAAGAGGACTGGCCACCCCACATAGCCTGGTTCCTCTCTAGGTTTCTTCCTAGGTTTTGGCCTTTCTAGGGAGTTTTTCCTAGCCACCGTGCTTCTACACCTGCATTGCTTGCTGTTTGGGGTTTTAGGCTGGGTTTCTGTACAGCACTTTGAGATATCAGCTGATGTACGAAGGGCTATATAAATACATTTGATTTGATTTTGATTTGATCTCCAAGGCATTCCTAGTCGATCGCCAAACATTTCTGTTAAAAACCCAACGATAAAGCCTTGTATTCCTATTTTCTTGGTTTGTCAAGGAACTTTGTATCCAGTGATAGAAAAAGTACCCAATTATCATACTTGAGTAAAAGTAAAGATACCTTAACTGGAAATACAAATAGCAGATACATTCCATTACAGCTGCGCCATCGTAGGTTTGAACAGCAAGTTTGTCCGGGAAGTTAAACACAGAGTTGGCATCACGCCCACTTGACACATCAAAGTAGCCCAAGAAACATTCTTGAATAACACCCTGATCATCTACATACCTGACGATATCGGACAACTACAAGCAGACTGGTGGTACCATAGGTCCCAGAGCAGGGGGCAATTTTTATCCCCTGGGGCCCGGAGTTTTTCCTCATCTGTTAACCTAACAAGGAAAACTCTGGACCATATAAGGTATGGCAGTGATTAATCAGTTGTAAAAAGGTTTTATAAGGGCTATGATGGGACCAGTGTTTCGTAATCAGGTCACACAGTTTTAAAAAACTGAGAAAAAAACTCCTGGCCCCGGGGTAGATGAAAACCCTTTCAAACTGCAGCAACCTTTTACTTGCTCTTATTCATTATATTTAGATTAGATTAGGAGGGGGATTTCCTCTACCCAGACACAGAGACAACAACTGATAGACAATATTACTCACAGGGCTGAGCTTGCTTTATGAATGTTTCCATCATGCAGTTATATGCAACTGTAGGCCTTATAAACCAATTAACTCACATCTGTCATCACTATTATGTTGATTGATTCATTCCAGTCAATAATTTTGGATTGAAAACGTTTTGGCAGCCTAGGCAGACCAATTTTGAATATATTACCAAATTTGATCACGTTCACATTTTGTCCTGACACACAAATGGACTATAAATACATAACGTTACCAATTAGTTTACCCTGACCAACTGGACAGCTCACATAGGCTTTATGCATATACTCTTATTAGTAGCCTACAGTTGATCAGACTGAAAAATGGTCTAGTTTTCATTCCATACAGCATGTCAGATCTCTAATGTTTAGGTGTAGCCTAGGCTGCTGCAACATTTATATCATGAAATTTGTTTGTCTGTAAATAAATACCGGAGGAAAGTGGGGCCTACTTGAGCGCCTAAACCTCTCACTTTAATCTTTTGCTGGGTGATGCGATGGAAGTTATCAAATCATTCGGAACTGATTTCAACATCCCAGAAAAGACTGTTGAAATTTCGATCCTTGTCGGCAAGATTTACCCGCTTGTAGTGTCCTCGAAAAGCAAATTCTTGCATGCCCAAAAACGTAGTGGTGTTGACAAGCCGCTTGAGAACATCCCTGTTTCTTCTTTCTCGTTGTGTTGCGCAGTTTGAATACGCAGACCTTTGTCATGATCGATGCAGCTTTTTCCCTGAAGCTTGAATCTGATGTGGGCATTTATATGCTGCCTGTGGAACGATTGGTGTTCTTCGGGTCCCTGTACCCACCTTTCGACCAGGTCTCAGACCTTCCAAAAAGCAGGCAAGGCAAGCAATACAGGCGGCTTGATTAAAGGCTCCATGTTAACCAGCTAACGTTATACTTTTGATACCAGTTGGTATTGAAAGCCTTCACCTTTTCATCCTTCTTCATGAAACTGATCTAAGGCAGAGGTCGACCCTCACTTTTAATTCGCACCGTGTACCCAAGAGAATGAAAGGGGTTCTTCAACAAAAAGTCCACAACATTTTCGGCAACATTGGTTATTCTACTGTACCATTCTGGCGGAGAAAACTGAACACTCGCACTGGTAGCTAGCTAGCTACTGAAGTTAGCAAGGCAAATTTAAATAAATTGCACTAACTACACACAAAAATGAAGCTAAAAAAACTAGAAAACAATGTATAATATACTTCCTCCGTCTCCTGTAAATTGATTTGAATAATGTTTTAAAAAATGCTCAACTATCACTTTTCACTCTTAATCTCTATCCAACAATGTCACCAAGCTTCTCAACATATAGAACCCCCATAATGAACAATCCCAATACAACTCACTAGGTTCGTTCTCTGATCCTAATTCTATGATTGGATGGACAACATGTCAGTACATACTGCAAAAGTTTTGATTGGTTGGAGGATGTCCTCCGGAAGTGGTCATAATTACCATGTATGTCTATGTAAGGCCTACGGGCCTCCTAGGTTTTGTATTGAAGTCAATGTAGCCAGACACCTACACCATGGTGCTACCCCACAGTGCTGTTGAAGTTACTGTAGACGTTCATTGCAAAACAGTGTATTTTAATAAATGATTTGGTGACATATGAATATATTAAATAAAGTTTTATCAAAAAAGGATAACTTTTTTAATGTTGAACTATTTTTATTTTTATGAAATTTCACTGAGGACGATGGTCCTCCCCTTCCTCCTATGAGGAGCCTCCACTGGATGAAACCAAGATTGAACTCTTTGGCCTGATTGCCAAGCGTCACGTCTGGACGAAACCTGGCACCGTCCCTACGGTGAAACATGGTGCTGGCAGCATCATGCTGTGGGGATGTTTTTCAGCGGCAGGGACTGGGAGACCAATTGAGATTGAGGGAAAGATGAACGGAGCAAAGTACAGAGAGATCCTTAATGAAAACCTGCTCCAGAGTGCTCAGGACTTCAGACTGGGGCGAAGGTTCACCTTCCAACAGGACAACGTCCCTAAGCACACAGCCAAGACAACGCAGGAGTGGCTTCAGGACAAGTCTCTGTGTGTCCTTGAGTGGCCCAGCCAGAGCCCGGACTTGAACTCGATCAAACATCTCTGGAGAGACCTGAAAATAGCTGTGCAGCGATGCTCCCCATCCAACCTGGTGGAGCTTGAGAGGATCTGCAGAGAATAATGGGAGAAACTCTCCAAATACAGGTGTGCCAAGCTTGTTGCGTCATACCCAAGAAGACTCGAGGCTGTAATTGCAAAAGATGCTTCAACAAAGTACTGAGTAAAGGGTCTGAATACTTACGTAAATGTGATATTTCAGTTTATTTTTTTATAAATAGTTTTTGCTTTGTCATTATGGTGTATTGTGTGTAGATTGATGAGGGAAAATAACAATTGAACCTGTAACGTAACAAAATGTGGAAAAAGTCAACGGTCTGAATACTTTCTGAATGAACTGCAGCTCTCAACCCATCTTGTTTATCATGATTTATTGTTTGTTTTTATTGAACTTTTGACAAATGAACTTTTAACGAGGCACACTTGTTCATTTTAAGGCATTCCACCTCATGAAGCTGTTTGAGAGAATGCCAAGAGTGTGGAAAGCTGTCAACAAGTCAAAGGGTGGCTACTTTCAAGAATCTAAAATATGAAATATATTTTGATTTGTTTGAACACTTTTTAGGTTACTACATGATTCCATGTGTTATTTCATAGTTCTGATGTCTTCACTATTATTCAACAATGTAGTAAATGGTCAAAATAAAGAAAAACCCTTGAATCAGTAGGTGTCCAAACTTGACTGGTACTATATATATATATATATATATATATATATATATATATATAGTATAGCCAGGGATTCCTAAAAAAATAATTATGCAACAGTGACACCTAGTGGTGAAATATTTTTAGCTTACGAATGTACAATGCGGACATCACGGATATATATTTATTGATTTTATGCGACAAGTGACAACTGTTTCCGGTAAGGATTAAAAGATACATGTTTTATAGCATATTTAAACTACGAACTGGTATTTGCAGTTGGCAATGGGGCGTTCGGTAAAAGGTTATTCCTACGGTCAGGCCAAATTAAGTTCGGTCAAAAGTTTACCTGACAGCGGTGGGATTCGAACCCACGCCCCCGAAGAGACTGGAGCCTTAATCCAGCGCCTTAGACCGCTCGGCCACGCTATCCTGCGCTATCTTTTGTGTTCATGGAACTAGCGTATTTCTTTAGACCGATTTTCATATATTGTTTTAAAACCCATACAATATAATGTTTTTTATATAATTTGCTATTTATAACTTCAGCATACAAAAGATGGTTCACATTTACTATTGTTTTAATGCAGTTTTATTCAATTCTGAAAAAACGAAGATCCAGCACACACTTTATTTTAGCGGTTTCAATATGAAACATACTATCTTCTTGTAATATACAAGGATGAAAACATTTCCAAAGTAAGCAATTCATTGTAATTACAAACATTAGATCTGAATCAAATAATGAAATCTGTTTAATAAATGAATCAATCAATTTATCATCAGTGTGTGACAAAACAAATTCCACATTCTGTGACCATTTTCTACACATTGAAAACATAAAATGAACACCAGCGAAATACTTGGAAAACACAAAATTGTAAAAACAATGCTTACTTCTGGCCAATCTCATAAAAAAATACAAATATTTGTATGTCTAAAATGTGAAGCATTTAAACGAAAAATGAGACCATAGAACCGCTGGCAATGCAGTTAATATAGCAGAACACTACAGACATGTTCCTAGAGGGCTGATGCATCTGTCAATCACACCACAAAATATTGGATTCAATTTGACAGGAAGTGAAACTTGTAGATCCACCCAGATCTTTATCTCCTGACTTCGGCACTCAATCCAGGAACAGAGTTGAGCGATTCCATGAGATGGAATTAGATCAAAAACAAAGAGTCCCTGAGTTTTTCCTGATCACAGCATGAGGTGACTGGGAAAAACCCCAGGCCCTAGATGGTCTGCTGCCAATAGGGCATTTTTTCACTCAGATCACAGGGTAAGGAAAAACTCAGGGGTCCTAAAGTGATGAAATGTGTGTGTGTGTGTGTGTGTGTGTGTGTGTGTGTGTGTGTCCTCTTTCACCAAGGCCTCCACATAGAGGGGTCTCCCACAGGGCCGAAGAAAGGGGGCAGGGGGGCGGGGTGAGACACCCCTGGCTGGGGGAGGTTGGGTGAGTTAGAAGGGGAGGAGGCAGGCAGCTGCTCCCTCCCATCTCTCCCAGAATGCACCTGCCTGTGGGGGGCATGGAGTGGGGAACATCTTGTGGGCAGGGTCAACGGCGGCGAGGCATGATGCATCTGTAAACGGCGAGGTCGGAATAGACCTACTCCTCCAGAAGGCAGTGAAAGCGGAGACTGGGGAGGGGATCCAGGTCCAGAATTGGGACTAGCACCACTACTACTACCACCAATTCTACCATTACAATTACCAATGGCCCTTATCAGAGTCTCATTGACCGCACCACTGATAGGCCTTGTTGGGGTCCGATTAGGCCCATTGCCAACAGTGTTTCCAGGCCCAGTCTCTGAGCTGATGTGGGGCAGAGACTTAAGGAGGTGATTGAGGAGCTGGGCCCCTAGAGGCTTGTCCATGTCTGGACAGCCCAGGAGCAGGTTATGGACCTCCTGCATACACTGGATGTATCCACTGCTGTAGCGCTGCCGGGACTGGAACCCGACGCTGGGACCAGCAGGGATGCCAGTACCTAAATACAGAAGAACCACAGGGGAGTAGCAGTGAGTCAGGGGTGAGAACAACTCAGTCAGGTTTAGTACGTCCTACAATGCATCAGAGGAGGCTGGTCGGATGAGCTATAGGAGGACGGGCTCATTGTAACGACTGGAATGGAATTAATGGAACGGTATAAAACATACATATCAAATTTTATTGGTCACATACACATGGTTAGCAGAGGTTAATGCGACTGTAGCGAAATGCTTGGACACCACATGATTGACTCCGGTCCATCAATCCCATTTCAGCCATTACAAATGAGCATGCTTCCTATAGCTCCTCCCTCCAGCCACCACTGCAATGCATAGTTGCAATATCGCCGGGAATGATGGTGTTATGCACTAATGTATATGCAGTGAGCTGAGTGAACACATTTATATCCGTCAATTAAATGTATTACTTTATATAACAAATACAATAAATCAGTTATCAACTGGTGAATGTGATCAGGGTAGTGAAGGTGGTTCTCTCTCATTCCCTGGCTTGCTTTGAATTCCAGTTTGTCAGGAGCTGTCAAACAGGTTCTGAATTTACCCAATAGGAGCTCATTGATATGTGGAGTGAAGGACCCCTATCGGGAGACATTAGTCAATGATTGACAACACATGATAATCCCACCCACTATAAGGGTTCCAATCAATTATATGTAATAACCCTAGATTACCAACAGGGGTGCTGTTTAGAATCCACCGCACATCCATTTTGGAGCTATATATATATATATATTTTTTTTAAATATATAAAAGCATTTTTAGACTATCAAATTCTGTCCCCACTACAACAAAGACATGCTTAATTAAATACATTTTTTTTATTTAAATAGGCAAGTAATTTAAGAACAAATTCTTATTTACAATGACAGCCTACTCAGGCCAAATCTGGATGATGCTGGGCTAATTGTGTACCGCCCTATGGGACTCCTAATCACGGCCGGATGTGATACAGCCTGGATTTAAAACAGGTACTATAGTGACACCTCTTGCACTGAGATGCAGTGCTTTAGACCACTGTGCCACTCAGGAGTAGCTTTGTCCCTTCTTATATATACACACTGGAGAATTCCAGTATAGACTGCTCCTTCGGAGGAGTACCAATATGGCGGCCGGTGGCTTCAAAGCCTCTCATTGGCAATTACCTAGCATCAGCAATCTAGGGTTTATACATATTATTGTTTCCAATGCTTACCTTAGCCCATGCATCACTGGAATATAATTTACAACCAGCTCTGTATGTTCCATTAGAACTTGGAACAATGGAAGAATATTGCATTAAAAGTGGGCTACGATATTCTGTCGTTGATTAAAGTGATGGTGTGTGTCTGTATGTGCTTACCATGACCCTTTTGTAGACCCTCCATATGTTGGACAGTAACCTCCAGTACATCAGCCTTCTCCAGTTTAGATTGCTAACAGAAGTCAGAGTTAAATAGGGAAGAAGATAATGCAAAAAGTATGAAAGTTTTGTGGTTTATCAAAAATATTCTCATTGTGCGTCTATGCATATGTGTGGGCGTACTCACATCTAGATTATAGGCGTCCACCATGATCCCCTTCAGCTGCTCAAGACTGCAGTTGATTCGCTCCCGCCTCTTCTTCTCTATCAGAGGCTTCCGCAGCTGTCAATCAAATCAACACTACAACTAATACCTCTGTTTAAGTATTAATAATTTGAGCTGGGGTAATGTGGGTTTGGTACTTTAAAGCCAATTATCTCAGAATCATCTTTTTGTAGGTAAAACCTTATGGTCCCAAGCTCTCAATTTTAGTTTTGGAATGAAATATGAGAAATGTTACTCCGTTTGATACTACGATAAAGTGATGAGTCTGCATCTAGACCCTGTTGAAGAGAATTCAACAAACTGCAGCCAAACCTTTTGCAAAGTCTACCAACTGTCTCTGCACATTGCATAAATGCATGCATCTTATTAAATGTAGCAGTGGGATATGCATGCATTCATCATTTGCATCAGGCAATTAAGGATTTTAATGGGGGATACTTCGAACAATTCCTGCACAACCCTTCCCTTGATGTATTACCCAGTTTTACCAAAGGCCACGATAATTGCAAGCCTACCTTTCGTTCATCTTTGGCGTTAAAATTCTTCTCGGGAGCATTTCCTCCATGTTCCATGTTGGAGGCCGTCATCCTCGCGCTGCAGAGCGCACACCAAACCAGCCGACCAACTGATAGCTCACTTTCACAGTCCACACTATCGGTGTCCAAATCTCCCGTGGGCAGTTTGCACGCAATTAACCAAATGACGCTATATTTGACTTCTGGCAGTTGAAGGCTACCCACACACAGTACTCCGTTTGTACTGTTTTAATGGCTAGGTAACGAATGGAGAAACACTGAGTGAAATAAATTAGAATAGAAGCAGGAGTAAAAGTACTCTCCCCGTGTGGGTGTTAAGCACCACAGCCTCCCGCCCCCAACACCTCGACCCACCGACATTACCATGACAATGTGTGGGTTCTCTCTTCCCCGAACTTTCCCACAGCCCCGCCGTGGGCACGTTTCATGGCACATGGTCCAATTCTCCCCGCTGTTGTCAAGCGGGAGAATGGGGAAGATAGGAGGGGGGCGCGGGCGCGGACGGCACTGGAGTTTGAAAAGGTGACGTTTTGGATGGATTGATGGATGGTGCCAGCTAGAAAACTGGGCACACACTAGTTGAATCAACGTTGTTTCAATGAAATTACGTTGAACCAACCGGGAATAGTAATGGATCGTTGACGAAGGAATGGCTATTTTTGAATTGATTTTTTTTGCTGAACGTCGGGAACCGAATCGCATCAGCGATAGAGCCGTTCATTTGCATACTGCTACCACAGATAGAACAATGAGCCAGATATTTCACTAAATGCATCAATGTGAAGCATCCGGTTGGCGTTTCCACAGTGTTGATGACAGCTGAAAATGACATTTGACATGGTGATAAAGTGTATCACTTATTCAGGCTTTATGCCGCTCAATTGAAATAAAACCAATAGGCCTGGCCTATACCTCAAGCGTCAATAAACAACACTTCAATAACAGTGGATAGGCTACTTAATCTGTAATAAAATGAATCAGACTGTTTAGAAAATGTATTAATTCATACAAACATGAATCTACAGCAATTAAACTCCCCATGCCCCTCCTCCCTTCAGACTTTTCAGCACTCAAACACAAAATAGATCTCCCCACAACCAAAAAAAGTAAGTTAGACAGGGTGGAAAAAGTCACACAACAATAGCAGCTAAAGAGATCTCCCCCACAACCTTTATTTTCAAACTCCAAAATCCTCAAACTATTAGCTTTGTCCCTTCTCCCTGTCCCGCCCCGATTTCCTGCACTTCTTTTAGCTACCAACCCCTCCTCACTCCAGCTTATTATTCTCCCCCTTTTTATCTGGTGGATGGACACACTCCAGTGGAGCATGTTGTCTCTTTAGCTCTTTCCTTTCTGCCCTATAGTCCAGCTGTAATGACCCCCAGTTAGCAGAATAATGGTCCAGGTGCTAAAGCCTTCACGCCTATCTTAAGACCATAAAATCCAAAGTTGTTTTTTTCCCTTCGCTCTAGCTCACTCCTGCACCTGATCAATGTCCAAGGCGGTTGGGGGAAGGGTTTTATGTCTTAGTTTGTTTGACAGGCTATAGTCTCTTGATTTTGATTGATAGATTGACAACGATTTGGTTCAGAAATTATGTCACTTTACTCAAGTATTTGTTTCTTGGCCTAGATGTCACAATAAGAATAGTTGTGGTAGTCTGTCCTAGTTTCAATGTTCCGGGTATCCCTCTGTGTCTGTTGTTTGCAGAGTGTGTTGGTGACTTCTTCAACTTTTCTCAGCAGTGGAGAGATGGGGGTGGGAGCAACAGTTAAATAGTGAAGGCCAGATTCAACCCCACAGACATATTGAGATGCCTAATACACACATGCACGCACACACACACATGCGCACGCTCAAGCGCACGCACACACACACTTCTCTATTTTTTTGTACAGCTACCCCTTTTCTGTCCTCAGTTCACACAAAACACATTTTCACGCACTGCAGTCCTTTTTTTAGCCCCATGTCTTGACCTCAATAGCGCTGTCATGCAACTGATAAACTACTCTAACGGACTGCCCTGGATATGACTGCCTTGTGATTGTGTGTGATTAACTACAACTCTCTTGAGAGAAAAGTTGAAGATTTAGATTTGTAGACAAAACACATGGGAAAAGTCCTAAAGATCCAATGAAGTGTTTTCTCACACAAAATGATTAAGATGAGCTGCTACAGGTGGTGCAGTCGTCTTAGCTCTGGTCTCTTATCAGTTTGTGCTTTAGCTAGGTCCTCTGATGTATAGTCAAAGGAGCTGGCTATAAAGCATACACATCTGAGACCAGGCTATGCTCTGCTTGTAAGAATCCCAAAATAATCAACCACTCATAGTGGTCAAAAACAGGAACATTTTGTCACAGTGCAGAGTTATTATTGACATGGGACTGATATGTATGTTATGGTAATTTGCACAACATCTGTAATTATCTTGCAGTGTTTCATTTCACAAAGGCAACGGTTGACTGTGGTTATAACTTGAAGAAGAAACTACTGTTCTGCAATCTCACACCCACACACTGTCACACAGGCCTAGGCCTGTTTCTTAAACGCTAACAACCTCAATCTGTAAATACACGCACATGCGCACACACACACACACACACACACACACACACACACACAATATGGACTTGGTCTTTTGCCAAATATGGCTGTCTTCTGTATACCACCCCTACCTTGTCAAAACACAACTCAAACGCATTAAGAAGGAAAGAAATTCCACAAATTAACTTTTAACAAGGCACACATGTTAATTGAAATGCATACCAGGTGACTACCTCATGAAGCTGGTTGAGAGAATGCCAAGAGTGAGCAAAGCCATAATCCAGGCAAAGAGTGGCTACTTTGAAGAATCTCAAATAGAAAATATATTTTGATTTGTTTATAATTTTTTGGGTTACTACATGATTCCATATAGTTCTGATGTCTTCACTATTATTCTACAATGTAGAAAATAGTACAAATAAAGAAAAACCCTGGAATGAGTAGGTGTGTCCAAACTTTTGACTGGTACTGTACGCAAGCACTCACACTCACACACGCGTGCACACACAAAGTATCTTAAACTCAGTGAAATGGCATTGCCACAAACAGATAATGAGATGAGCGAGGTGCAAGACTTCAGCTCTCACACAGTCACACACAGTATGTGTGCATGGCTTTGCGTCACGTAAATTAACCCACTAATATGATTACTTTCTACGCCATATCGCTGTCTACCTTTAAGTTATTATTGATTTATTTGTGGTATTCATTTTGATAATATTAATGAATATACTATAATTAATTTATGTAATAATAATATACACAATGATGACTCAAAATTTGCATCTGTCTATTTACCACTGAGGGCAGGAGCCCACAGGAAGTGGTATTGCTCAGAGGCAACAGTGATACCAGAGAGAGGAAGTAGTGGGTTGGTGTGGGGGATGGAATGGGGGGGTAGGGAGTGTCAGAAACACTTTATGCCGCATTATAAAAATCCTATTTTGACATTGAAACCACAGATTGTGTAGACATTCTGCTTCGAGATTGTTGTGACTGTGTATGGTCAGCTTTGAGATATTTTAGTAAAAGAATGTGAAAAATAACCAGGAACAGAAACATTTGAAGCTTGATAAAGATGTACTGTATCTACACCAAGCAAACTTTTAGAAAACACATTTGATACAACTTTGAACTAGTCACTTACAAACGAGCTTACTCAGTGTAAAATGTATAATTCAAGAGAATGGCAATATAGTGTTCATTGCATTCATGGGGTTTGTTTTTGACATCGTTGATGTCTTGTCGCTGAATTATGATTTCTTAACTTTAACACCATCTTAAGTTAACACTCTATCATCTTGTACATCCTGTCCCTTTGAGTTGCCTTGTCAATTCCACATACAGTGGGGAGAACAAGTATTTGATACACTGCCGATTTTGCAGGTTTTCGTACTTACAAAGCATGTAGAGGTCTGTCATTTTTATCATAGGTACACTTCAACTGTGAGAGACTGAATCTAAAACAAAAATCCAGAAAATCACATTGTATGATTAAGTAATTCATTTGCATTTTATTGAATGACATAAGTATTTGATCACCTACCAACCAGTAAGAATTCCAGCTCTCACAGACGTGTTAGTTTTTCTTTAAGAAGCCCTCTTGTTCTCCACTCATTACCTGTATTAAATGCACCAGTTTGAACTTGTTACCTGTATAAAAGACCCCTGTCCACACACTCAATCAAACAGACTCCAACCTCTCCACAATGGCCAAGACCAGAGAGCTGTGTAAGGACATCAGGGATAAAATTGTAGACCTGCACAAGGCTGGGATGGGCTACAGGACAATAGGCAAGCAGCTTGGTGAGAAGGCAACAACTGTTGGCGTAATTATTAGAACATGTAAGAAGTTCAAGATGACAGTCAATCACATTCGGTCTGGGGCTCCATGCAAGATCTCACCTCGTGGGGCATCAATGATCATGAGGAAGGTGAGGGGTCAGCCCAGAACTACACAACAGGACCTGGTCAATGACCTGAAGAGAGCTGGGACCACAGTCTCAAATAAAACCATTAGTAACACACTATGCCGTCATAGATTAAAATTCTTCAGCGCACGCAAGGTCCCCCTGCTCAAGCCAGCGCATGTCCAGGCCCGTCTGAAGTTTGCCAATGACCATCTGGATGATCCAGAGGAGGAATGGGAGAAGGTCATGTGGTCTGATGAGACAAAAATAGAGCTTTTTGGTCTAAACTCCACTCGCCGTGTTTGGAGGAAGAAGAAGGATGAGTACAACCCCAAGAACACCATCCCAACCGTGAAGCATGGAGGTGGAAACATCATTCTTTGGGGATGCTTTTCTGCAAAGGGGACAGGATGACTGCACCATATTGAGGGGAGGATGGATGGGGCCATGTATCGCGAGATCTTGGCCAACAACCTCCTTCCCTCAGTAACAGCATTGAAGATGGGTCGTGGCTGGGTCTTCCAGCATGACAACGACCCGAAACACACAGCCAGGGTAACTGGAAGCATCTCAAGGTCCTGGAGTGGCCTAGCCAGTCTCCAGACCTGAACCCAATAGAAAATCTTTGCAGGGAGCTGAAAGTCCGTATTGCCCAGCGACAGCCCCGAAACCTGAAGGATCTGGAGAAGGTCTGTATGGAGGAGTGGGCCAAAATCCCTGCTGCAGTGTGTGCAAACCTGGTCAAGAACTACAGGAAACGTATGATCTCTGTAATTGCAAACAAAGGTTTCTGTACCAAATATTAAGTTCTGCTTTTCTGATGTATCAAACACTTATGTCATGCAATAAAATGCAAATTAATTACTTAAAAATCATAAAATGTGATTTTCTGGATTTTTGTTTTAGATTCTGTCTCTCACAGTTGAAGTGTACCTATGATTAAAAAATTTTGACCTCTACATGCTTTGTAAGTAGGAAACCAGCTTAATCGGCAGTGTATCAAATACTTGTTCTCCCCACTGTGCATGTTTTCTGTAGCTGTGTGAAATCTATAAATAAATCTAAGTGTCAAATTAACACATGATTCAGACTATCGATTGTAGTTTGTTTAAATGCAATCTCTCTCTCTCTACCATGAAATGTATCACTGTCTTCCAGTTGCAAGTTCGCAGCATCTATGAAAGCTCTCGCCGATGCAGCTCTGTCTACAGACAAGGGTGGATTTATCCAAGTAGAATTTTCAAAGTTCTAGAACAGCACTTTGTTTTTACCACGTAGATAACATTTCTGTTCTGCCAGTTCGTCTTGTCAAGTCAACCAGCGTTTTTCTTGTGAAGTCTTTGTTTTTCTAGTCGTCCCAGTTCTGACCTTTGCTTGCCTTTACACTGAGCCCGCCTGCACTGACCTCGAGCCTGCCTGCCACTCTGTACCTCCTTAAGATCTTCTGCCTGTCCACAACCTGTCTCTTGCCTGCCCCTTGTTTTATAATAAATATCAGAGACTCGAACCCTCTGCCTCCCGTGTCTGCATCTGGGTCTTGCCCTGTATCGTTATAGCCTCCACTATTCCAGCACCATTTCAACTTCAACATTTCAACATCATGAAATCACCTATGCTTAGTCTAATACAGTGACATCTAGAATATTCCAAAAACGATTTAGTCCAATCAACATAAGCAAATGTTCAGCCACCTGAAATTGATCCAAGGCTGTTTAAAATGTGTAATGTTGCAAAATAGTAACGAATGTTACTATTACTTTGATTAGATTTAACAATTGATTGTAGTCTCTTTAAAAACTGTAAAATAAACTGCATTTGTATTTGAGCTCTGATTAGCTGTAAAAAAAACAAAAAACTTTTGGATCAGTGTTTATTGCAGATGTTGCTGTTGGATGATTCTAAAAAGTTACATTTTTTACTTGGTTTGGAGTCTTGATGTGTTTTTAAAAAATGTTGAAATATATTGGATGTTAGGATATCGTTTTATTAATGGGAAAATATGTACATTCTTACCTATCATGTGGCTGTCCATGGTACTGATTTGTGTGTTTGTGTGCGTAAGTAGAACATGTGTTGACTCAACCTACTTGTAAAGAAAGGCCAATGCCATCCTCCTCATTCATGTTGTCCTAGACTACCTGGCTAAAAAGTTACTTGCTAGCCTAATTTCCTTTCATGACAACATTTGCTCGTTCACATTAGCCTTCTACATATTGAACTTCCATCCTGTCAGTCCAGGGACACAATGTATGAATTAATGGTTGTGTCAGAATCGCAGAATTGGCCAGTGTGGAGAATGAAGTAAAACCACAAAATCCCTATCTCTGTCCTTGGCTAATTTAGGAAACTAGATACAACAAATCACGTTTTTTCTGTCAATGATGTTTGGCTGGATGTGATGTGACTGGTGTGAAGCCAAATCTGAACTGGCTTCCCTTTACACTTTCTTTTGGTGCACCAGGACCATTCACAGCTGAGCTCACTCAGTTTAGCTCAACGCTGATTGGCTATTATTATTAATAATTATTAATCCCTTGTATTCAATGCTACAGGCGGCAACAATATTATACTATTTTTGACCAGAAAGCATCAGATAGATGAGCTACACATACAGAAACAGAGTAGCACCTGTGAGCTACTGTAGATTAAGCCTCTTGCAAATTGAAGTAAAACTATGAAAGATACATTTATTTTTATTATATTTTTTCTTTTTTTCTTGGTGATTGTTCTGGGGAAGCCTGCCTTCCTTTGGCATCCCTGAATACATGCCACTGCATAGTCCGAAACTTCAGTATGAGAACCAACTGATTGCACATGGATGATCCAATATCTTAACACCTTGGATGTTAGCTTGGCGTAGAACTACACATCATAAATCCAATTTAATCACCATTCTATATCTTAGCAGTACATGGAACGTGCTTTCATACATTTTTACCAAAACAATTGGCGGCCGGCGGGGTGACGGATTTGTTGTTTTTCAAATCCCAGACTGTCTCTTTAGAACATTAAGTGTTGAAGGGGGCTCTGGAGGTGTTCCCCTCAGAGTTCTGACTGTTGAGTGGGAACATCCTCCTCATGGCATCCATATCCACCTTCTTCCTGAACGTCTCCGTGGTGAAATAGTACGCCAGTGGATCCAAAATGGCGTTCAGACAGGCCACCATTAGGCTATAGCGGTATGCCGACAGTAGGGGGCATGGTACCGCTTTCCTATGGACATAGAGGAGCACCAGACTCCCATGGTAGGGCAGGAAGCAGGCCAGAAATATCACCAGGTTGGTGGTGATCATCCTCTGGATCTTCCCAGAGTTGATGAGTTCTGTCTGGGCTACAGCGCTCCTTGTGATGGTGCGGATCAACGCCGAGGAACAGACCAACATCACCACCAAGGGGATGCCAAAGCCGATGGTTAGTGTCGAGGCGACTGCCGTTGCCTGTGTGGCGTAGACTGGAAGGTTCCCGAAACAAAGGTCCTGCATCTCATTGGATGCCTCTCTATGTTTCAGCCGAAAGACAGAGCGAGATAAAGGGAGAAAGAGGGAGGAAGAGAGAGAGAGAAAGGGAGAGAGAGGGAATATAACAGGATATATAAATGATACAGGGTTGGGTCTGATGTGATGTTACAGAACCCTTTCTGTGTTTGCAAACATTGCCGCACGAGGGAGATGAGCGCAAGTTGGTGGCAGAACAAGGGGGACTTCTTATAGAACGCCAGCAAAAAAAGCCTCTATTTACATGTTGCTAATGGGTGCATTTCACACTGCTTTTGGATTATAATTGGATTTTAATGCTCATACGAATGTCCTGCTTAATATAATGTGTGTGTCATCATCGCAAATCAACTGCATTATACTTAAAAAACACTTCAACCAGTAAAATTATTCTTTAGCTAGGTTTTGCTACAGACTATATCAATGAGTGTTAGCATTCTAGCTAACAACTGCTGCATCCAAAATAGTTATTTTGCAACGATCACAACCAAATATAATCTTAGCGACTGTTCAAACAAGAATAAAAACATAATTGTAAGCGCATGAGAACCCAATAAATTTAGTTTATAAGCAATAAAAAAGGAAATCTAGGCGATGTTGAATGGGCACAGATGGCGATGGCTTTCTTACGGCCGCCAAGAGTCGCGCGTATCTGTGCGTGACGTCAGTGTGACGTACACTGGAAAAGGGTCTATAGGGCAATTTGTTTTTGTGACCTCGCCAGGAGAATACCTTGGTCCTAGTTGACCTGACCAGGAGAATACCTTGGTCCTAGTTGACCTGACCAGGAGAATACCTTGGTCCTAGTTGACCTGATGAGGAGAATACCTTGGTCCTAGTTGACCTGACCAGGAGAATACCTTGGTCCTAGTTGACCTGACCAGGAGAATACCTTGGTCCTAGTTGACCTGACCAGGAGAATACCTTGGTCCTAGTTGACCTGACCAGGAGAATACCTTGGTCCTAGTTGACCTGATGAGGAGAATACCTTGGTCCTAGTTGACCTGATGAGGAAAATATTGGGGTCCTAGTTGACCTGATGAGGAAAATATCGGGGTCCTAGTTGACCTGATGAGGAGAATATCTGGGTCCTAGTTGACCTGATGAGGAGAATATCTGGGTCCTAGTTGACGTGATGAGGAGAATATCTGGGTCCTAGTTGACGTGATGAGGAGAATATCTGGGTCCTAGTTGACGTGATGAGGAGAATATCTGGGTCCTAGTTGACCTGATGAGGAGAATATCTGGGTCCTATTTGTACCTGCGTTTGGAGATGTAGAATGGGAGGCTGGCTCCGATGGTAAGGACCCAGACACCGAGGCAGACCAATGGGGCTTTCTTTCGGCCCTCCCGAATCCGGCAAGACATGGGGAAACATACGGCTACACAACGGTCGAAACACATGCAGGTGAGGAGAAAGATGCTGCCATACATGTTGACCAGCAGAACCAGGCCCACCCCTGGAATAAATACATGAATTTATAAATTAATGAATGTGTGAATGGAGAAAAATAAAACCTTTACTGCCATATGGGAATTTGTTTTACACATCATAAGAAAAGCAATTAAAATGATCTTTGTAAAAAAAAACAGGACACGGACGGACAAAACCGAGAGTGCAATGTATAACATTCAAGGACAAAACTCCTAGATTGTAGATTCACTCAATGTGATGATAAACATGTTTGGCTTGACAATGACATTAATGAGTTGGCATGATAGCACAAACAGATATTGTGACTAAGCTAACATAACAGCAAAGAGTCAACATTTATCTTCACACAGAACCTGAGGTAACCTGGACAAAGCCTTTATCTTCACACGGAACCTGAGGTAACCTGAACAAGCCTTTACTTTCACACAGGACCTGATGTAACCTAGACAAGCATGTACCTTCACACAGGGCCTGAGGTAACTGAGGTAACTCAGACAAGCCTTTACCTTCACACAGGGCCTGAGGTAACCTAGACAAGCCTTTACCTTCACACAGGACCTGATGTAACCTAGACAAGCCTTTACCTTCACACAGGACCTGATGTAACCTAGACAAGCATGTACCTTCACACAGGGCCTGAGGTAACTGAGGTAACTCAGACAAGCCTTTACATTCACACAGGGCCTGAGGTAACTGAGATAACTCAGACAAGCCTTTACCTTCACAAAGGACCTGTTGTAACCTAGACAAGCCTTTACCTTCACACAGGGCCTGAGGTAACTGAGATAACTCAGACAAGCCTTTACCTTCACACAGGACCTGTTGTAACCTAGACAAGCCTTTACCTTCACACAGGGCCTGAGGTAACTGAGGTAACTCAGACAAGCCTTTACATTCACACAGGGCCTGAGGTAACTGAGATAACTCAGACAAGCCTTTACCTTCACAAAGGACCTGTTGTAACCTAGACAAGCCTTTACCTTCACACAGGGCCTGAGGTAACTGAGATAACTCAGACAAGCCTTTACCTTCACACAGGACCTGTTGTAACCTAGACAAGCCTTTACCTTCACACAGGGCCTGAGGTAACTGAGATAACTCAGACAAGCCTTTACCTTCACAAAGGACCTGTTGTAACCTAGACAAGCCTTTACCTTCACACAGGACCTGAGGTAACTGAGGTAACTCAGACAAGCCTTTACCTTCACACAGGACCTGAGGTAACTGAGGTAACTCAGACAAGCCTTTACCTTCACACAGGACCTGAGGTAACTGAGGTAACTCAGACAAGCCTTTACCTTCACAAAGGACCTGTTGTAACCTAGACAAGCATGTACCTTCACACAGGGCCTGAGGTAACTGAGGTAACTCAGACAAGCCTTTACCTTCACACAGGACCTGAGGTAACTGAGGTAACTCAGACAAGCCTTTACATTCACACAGGGCCTGAGGTAACTGAGATAACTCAGACAAGCCTTTACCTTCACAAAGGACCTGTTGTAACCTAGACAAGCCTTTACCTTCACACAGGACCTGAGGTAACTGAGGTAACCCAGACAAGCCTTTACCTTCACACAGGACCTGAGGTAACTGAGGTAACTCAGACAAGCCTTTACCTTCACAAAGGACCTGTTGTAACCTAGACAAGCCTTTACCTTCACACAGGACCTGAGGTAACTGAGGTAACCCAGACATTCCCAGATGGTAGTAGATCCTCAGGGGCAGAGTGAGGACCAGAAGAAGGTCTGCGATGGCCAGGTTAGTCATGTAGACGGTGGTGTGAGACCGAGACTTGGTGTAGCGGAAGAACACCACTAGTGCTGTGAGGAATAAGAAAATGGACGTATTGTGGCATAACAAAGCTGCAGCATTGCATTGACGTCTAGCTATTAAAGACATGCCATTCAAACATGAAACAAAGCTTAAATTGCCACTTATTACCAAGTGAGTTATGGC
Organism: Oncorhynchus tshawytscha; assembly: GCF_018296145.1. Classification (NCBI taxonomy): domain Eukaryota; kingdom Metazoa; phylum Chordata; class Actinopteri; order Salmoniformes; family Salmonidae; genus Oncorhynchus; species Oncorhynchus tshawytscha. Next base: position 13,844,962 of record NC_056438.1, on the reverse strand, counting down.
CTGTTAAAAATATATATATACGTGTTTGATCTTGGCTCCAAACACATTTTCATTGATATAGACAAGAAGATAATAATGTAAGAACATTCGCTCCATAATACCTGTGAGGTTGAGGATGAGGCCAACCATGAAGACCATGGAGTAGACCCCAACAAAGAGCCAGTTACTCTGGGGCTCTGTGCAGTTATGAGTGGTGTTGCTGCTCATGACTACTATTTTTGTTGTTTCTGAGGAGAGAGAGATGGAGGGAGGGAGGGATAGATAGAGAGAGAGAGAGAGACGGATGGAAAGAGAAAGAGAGAGAGAGAGGGAAAGAGAGAGAGAGAGAGGGAAAGAGAGAGAGAGAGGGAAAGAGAGAGAGAGAGAGAGGGAGAGAGAGAGAGGGAAAGAGAGAGGGGAAAAGATAGAGAGAGAAAGAGAGAGAGAAGAGAGAGAGACGGATGGAAAGAGAGAGAGAGAGAGACGGATGGAAAGAGAGAGAGAGAGAGACGGATGGAAAGAGAGAGAGAGAGAGACGGATGGAAAGAGAGAGAGAGAGAGAGACGGATGGAAAGAGAGAGACGGATGGAAAGAGAGAGAGAGAGAGACGGATGGAAAGAGAGAGAGAGAGAGACGGATGGAAAGAGAGAGAGAGAGAGAGAGACGGATGGAAAGAGAGAGAGAGAAAGAGACGGATGGAAAGAGAGAGAGAGAGAGAGACGGATGGAAAGAGAGAGAGAGAGAGAGACGGATGGAAAGAGAGAGAGAGAGAGACGGATGGAAAGAGAGAGAGAGAGACGGATGGAAAGAGAAGAGAGAGAGAGAGACGGATGGAAAGAGAGAGAGAGAGAGAGACGGATGGAAAGAGAGAGAGAGAGAGAGACGGATGGAAAGAGAGAGAGAGAGAGAGAGACGGATGGAAAGAGAGAGAGAGAGAGAGACGGATGGAAAGAGAGAGAGAGAGAGAGAGACGGATGGAAAGAGAGAGAGAGAGAGAGACGGATGGAAAGAGAGAGAGAGAGACGGATGGAAAGAGAGAGAGAGAGAGACGGATGGAAAGAGAGAGAGAGATGGAAAGGATGAAAGAGAGAAAGAGAGAGAGAGACGGATGGAAAGAGAGAGAGAGACGGATGGAAAGAGAGAGAGAGACGGATGGAAAGAGAGAGAGAGAGACGGATGGAAAGAGAGAGAGAGAGACGGATGGAAAGAGAGAGAGAGAGACGGATGGAAAGAGAGAGAGAGACGGATGGAAAGAGAGAGAGAGAGACGGATGGAAAGAGAGGGAGAGAGAGAGGGCGGGCGGGAAAGAGAGGGATTAGCAGGGTATAGAAATGATACAGGATTGTGTCTGTTATGATGCAATGTCATACAGAGGGGGTCCAGAAAGACAACAGTACAGGCAGGGAAAAGGCTAGGAAGTCCGGGAGATCAGGCAATAGGTTGATAACAGGAAATCCGATGAAGTACAGGCAGTGAATAGGCAAAAGGAGCCGTTAGTGAGGCAGGCAAAAACAATCATACACAGGAGGAGTAAATTACAGGAGAAACAGAGCTCTGAGTGTGTTACAAAATAAACAATACCTCACAATGATGGGGTGCAAAGAACTGACCTAAATAGTGTGTGATAATGACATACAGGTATGTGAACAGGTGATCAGAATTCAGGTGATTGGGATCTGGAGAGTGAGCTGCGTTCAGGGGATCTATGTGTTTGAGAGTGTGAGCTGGAAAGTGGGCTGTAAAGTGAGGTGCTTTCAGGGGATCTATGTGTTTGAGAGTGTGAGCTGGAAAGTGGGCTGTAAAGTGAGGTGCTTTCAGGGGATCTATGTGTTTGAGAGTGTGAGCTGGAAGGTGAGCAGCGTTCAGGGGATCTATGTGTTTGAGAGTGTGAGCTGGAAGGTGAGCAGCGTTCAGGGGATCTATGTGTTTGAGAGTGTGAGCTGGAAGGTGAGCAGTGTTCAGGGGATCTATGTGTTTGAGAGTGTGAGCTGGAAGGTGAGCAGCGTTCAGGGGATCTATGTGTTTGAGAGTGTGAGCTGGAAGGTGAGCTGTGTTCAGGGGATCTACGTGTTTGAGAGTGTGAGCTGGAAGGTGAGCAGCTGTGTCAGGGGATCTATGTGTTTGAGAGTGTGAGCTGGAAGGTGAGCAGCAGGGGATCTATGTGTTTGAGAGTGGAGCTGGAAGGTCTAGGGGATCGTGTTTGAGAGTGTGAGCTGGAAGGTGAGCTGTGTTCAGGGGATCTACGTGTTTGAGAGTGTGAGCTGGAAGGTGAGCAGCGTTCAGGGGATCTATGTGTTTGAGAGTGTGAGCTGGAAGGTGAGCTGGAGGTGAGCTGTGTTCAGGGGATCTATGTTTGAGAGTTTGAAGAGTGGGGATGTGTTTGAGCTGGAAGGTGAGCAGCGTTCAGGGGATCTATGTGTTTGAGAGTGTGAGCTGGAAGGTGAGCTGTGTTCAGGGGATCTACGTGTTTGAGAGTGTGAGCTGGAAGGTGAGCAGCTGTGTTCAGGGGATCTATGTGTTTGAGAGTGTGAGCTGGAAGGTGAGCTGTGTTCAGGGGATCTACGTGTTTGAGAGTGTGAGCTGGAAGGTGAGCTGTGTTCAGGGGATCTATGTGTTTGAGAGTGAGCTGGAAGGTGAGCTGTGTTCAGGGGATCTATGTGTTTGAGAGTGTGAGCTGGAAGTGAGCTGGAAGGTGAGCTGTGTTCAGGGGATCTACGTGTTTGAGAGTGAGCTGGAAGGTGAGCAGCTGTGTTCAGGGGATCTATGTGTTTGAGAGTGAGCTGGAAGGTGAGCTGTGTTCAGGGGATCTACGTGTTTGAGAGTGTGTTCAGGGGATCTACGTGTTTGAGCTGGAAGGTGAGCTGTGTTCAGGGGATCTACGTGTTTGAGAGAGAGTGTTCAGGGATCTACGTTTGGAAGGTGAGCTGTGTTCATGGGATCTACGTGTTTGAGAGTGTGAGCTGGAAGGTGAGCTGTGTTCAGGGGATCTACGTGTTTGAGAGTGTGAGCTGGAAGGTGAGCAGCGTTCAGGGATCTACGTGTTTGAGAGTGAGCTGGAAGGTGAGCTGTGTTCAGGGGATCTACGTGTTTGAGAGTGAGCTGGAAGGTGAGCTGCGTTCAGGGGATCTATGTGTTTGAGAGTGAGCTGGAAGGTGAGCTGTGTTCAGGGGATCTACGTGTTTGAGAGTGTGAGCTGGAAGGTGAGCTGTGTTCAGGGGATCTACGTGTTTGAGAGAGTGAGCTGGAAGGTGAGCTGTGTTCAGGGATCTACGTGTTTGAGAGTGTGAGCTGGAAGGTGAGCTGTGTTCAGGGGATCTACGTGTTTGAGAGTGTGAGCTGGAAGGTGAGCTGCGTTCAGGGGATCTACGTGTTTGAGAGTGTGAGCTGGAAGGTGAACTGTGTTCTGGGAGCATCTAGGGGATCTTTGTTTGAGAGTGAGCTGGAAGGTGAGCTGTGTTCAGGGGATCTACGTGTTTGAGAGTGAGCTGGAAGGTGAGCTGTGTTCAGGGATCTACGTGTTTGAGAGTGTGAGCTGGAAGGTGAGCAGCGTTCAGGGGATCTACGTGTTTGAGAGTGTGAGCTGGAAGGTGAGCTGTGTTCAGGGGATCTACGTGTTTGAGAGTGAGCTGGAAGGTGAGCTGTGTTCAGGGGATCTACGTGTTTGAGAGTGTGAGCTGGAAGGTGAGCTGTGTTCAGGGGATCTACGTGTTTGAGAGTGTGAGCTGGAAGGTGAGCTGTGTTCAGGGGATCTACGTGTTTGAGTGTGAGCTGGAAGGTGAGCTGCGTTCAGGGGATCTACGTGTTTGAGAGTGTGAGCTGGAAGGTGAGCTGTGTTCAGGGGATCTACGTGTTTGAGAGTGTGAGCTGGAAGGTGAGCTGTGTTCAGGGGATCTACGTGTTTGAGAGTGTGAGCTGGAAGGTGAGCTGTGTTCAGGGGATCTACGTGTTTGAGTGTGTGAGCTGGAAGGTGAGCTGTGTTCAGGGGATCTACGTGTTTGAGAGTGTGAGCTGGAAGGTGAGCTGTGTTCAGGGGATCTACGTGTTTGAGAGTGAGCTGGAAGGTGAGCAGCGTTCAGGGGATCTACGTGTTTGAGAGTGAGCTGGAAGGTGAGCAGCGTTCAGGGGATCTATGTGTTTGAGAGTGTGAGCTGGAAGGTGAGCAGCGTTCAGGGGATCTATGTGTTTGAGAGTGAGCTGGAAGGTGAGCTGTGTTCAGGGGATCTACGTGTTTGAGAGAGTGAGCTGGAAGGTGAGCTGCGTTCAGGGGATCTATGTGTTTGAGAGTGTGAGCTGGAAGGTGAGCTGCGTTCAGGGGATCTATGTGTTTGAGAGTGTGAGCTGGAAGGTGAGCTGTGTTCAGGGGATCTATGTGTTTGAGAGAGTGAGCTGGAAGGTGAGCTGCGTTCAGGGGATCTATGTGTTTGAGAGAGTGAGCTGGAAGGTGAGCTGCGTTCAGTGGATCTATGTGTTTGAGAGTGTGAGCTGGAAGGTGAGCTGCGTTCAGGGGATCTATGTGTTTGAGAGTGAGCTGGAAGGTGAGCTGTGTTCAGGGGATCTACGTGTTTGAGAGAGTGAGCTGGAAGCTGGATCTATGTGTTTGAGAGTGTGAAGGTGAGCTGCGTTCAGGGGATCTATGTGTTTGAGAGTGTGAGCTGGAAGGTGAGCTGTGTTCAGGGGATCTACGTGTTTGAGAGAGTGAGCTGGAAGGTGAGCTGTGTTCAGGGGATCTATGTGTTTGAGAGAGTGAGCTGGAAGGTGAGCTGTGTTCAGGGGATCTATGTGTTTGAGAGAGTGAGCTGGAAGGTGAGCAGCGTTCAGGGGATCTATGTGTTTGAGAGTGTGAGCTGGAAGGTGAGCTGTGTTCAGTGGATCTATGTGTTTGAGAGAGTGAGCTGGAAGGTGAGCAGCGTTCAGGGGATCTACGTGTTTGAGAGAGTGAGCTGGAAGGTGAGCTGTGTTCAGGGGATCTACGTGTTTGAGAGTAAGCTGGAAGGTGAGCTGTGTTCAGCTGGAAGGTGAGCAGCGTTCAGGGGATCTATGTGTTTGAGAGTGTGAGCTGGAAGGTGAGCTGTGTTCAGGGATCTATGTGTTTGAGAGAGTGAGCTGGAAGGTGAGCAGCGTTCAGGGGATCTACGTGTTTGAGAGAGTGAGCTGGAAGCAGACGTTACACACTCTCCATTCCTCTCTTCTTCATCTCTTTGTCTCACACTTGCAAAACACCTTTTCCTGTCCTGATCTGTATTGTAACGTTCCTCTGTAGTTATTGTGACATAGGCACCATTTCCCTAACCGTCCGTCTGTGTATTTTTAGCCTGTCTTAGTGGTATCCCCTGGTCGACACTACACAAAGACTGCAAATGGCACCCTATTTCATTTGGGCTTTGCTCAAACGTAGTCCACTATAAGGGGAACAACCATTTCATGGTAACCATTTCACTGGAAGGTCTACCGACACCTGTTCTATTCAGCGCACGGGACAAATACAATTTGATATGATTTGATTTGAGTAGGGTTCCATTTGGGAGGCTGGGATGCGCCCCTATTTTTACTGTTGTCGTCTTATGCATGCAAAGAGGGTAAAACTGCTGATGAATTAAGGAAGCTGAACAGCCAGTCGGTGAGGGAGGAAGTTATATTTAACGCTACAAAGATCTTTGTCTGATAGACCCTGTTTATGTACAAGAACCTCTATCAATATTTACAGTGGAATACTGTTTCAGTTTCAGATGCTTATTTTGCATTCACCAAAGAGGAACAAGAAGACATTTTGTCCACTTTCATTCTGACTTCAGTGAAAGCTAAATAAATGACTTCATTGAGGTCTCTATGGAAACTGTGAACCTACCTTTCCCCAGTTAAAGCAGAAGCAGACACATGGCTGCTAGCATTGCAGAAGAGTTGAGAAATGAACATAACGTTATGTGTATATTTTTTTGCATTTGCGTTCACTATTCATTCACCTCAATTGCAATGGTATCTGTAACTGTATTTTCCACGAGTGAGAGAGTGAAACCAAAACTTTTTAAGAAGCCTTTTTACTCTCCTCATTTTCTCTTTCTCTCAATAACAGTAGTCGAAGCACAATTACACACACAGGTGACCAAGTTATCCTGTTACCCCGTCTGTTATTGGTGTTGTGATACAGTTACAGTACCCGTGTGAAGTGAATATGATGTTGGCATGGTACACACACAGACTAGAGTAATACACTGTAGGATATTCTGAGAAGCACTCACCCGTTTGATGCTTATGAGTGGAATATTTTTGGTCTTGAGTTCCAAATACAATGCCTTTGTCAGGAAATGAAAGAGAGAGAGATGATGAGAACCCTCGCTCTCTCTCTCTCTCTCTCTCTCTCTGTCTCTCTCTTTCTCTGTCTCTCTCTCTCTGTCTCTCTCTGTCTCTGTCTGTCTCTCTCTCTCTCTGTCTCTCTCTCTCTCTCTCTCTCTCTCTCTGTCTCTCTCTCTCTCTCTCTCTCTCTCTCTCTCTCTCTGTCTCTCTCTCTCTCTGTCTCTCTCTCTGTCTCTCTCTCTCATTTTCTTCATGTTTCTTCCTCTTCTTGTTTTCTCTCTCTGATTTACCCCTTCTATTTTGTTCTATATATTGCAACTCTTTCTCTTCTCTCACTCTATCCATATCTGTGTTAGTGAATGTGTATCTCTCTGTCTGTGACATGACTGACTGTTCATTTTCTGCATTTATGGGGAAGCTCTTAATTTATTCACACTCACACACACACACTCTGTAACAGTCCATATAAAAGGTCTGCCCTGACACTCTGCCAGGAAAAGCCACTGACTTTTACGTGACTGGAAAGAGAAGGAGAGGGCATTTAAATTCACATGACAAGGCTTCTGTTAATCATGACATAGCTATAATTTGGTTTAAGAAAAACAACGTTTTTAAATCTAAAGATTATTTGAGTCTACATCCGATTAGAACATTGTCGGTATGAGAATATTTTTTTAATATATATTATTTAGGCCAACATTTCGAAAATTGTCCGACCAAACCAGGAGAACCATTTTCTAAAATATAACAAATAACGGCCACAACGTACTTTCCTACCACTAATAGCGAACAAGAACCAACGTTTGATACGGACCTCGTGGCGCAACGGTAGCGCGTCTGACTCCAGATCAGAAGGTTGCGTGTTCAAATCACGTCGGGGTCAAAATGTTTTCCACAATTTATCTTTCCCTTATAAACCGTATGGATTTACCATCGGATCATTTTTTCCAATGCAATGCTGTGATTACGTAATGAATGGTAATAAAACATATATGTTCTATTGAATAAACTCCAACTATGAGCATATAATCTATATACTATTTAGATTAAAACAATTATAATTTAACCAAATCAAAGTTTATTCATCACTTGGACAGGATACAGCAAGCAGGTGTAAATTGTACAGTGAAATGCTTAGGAGGAGCTAGCAAACTAGCTTTAACTCTTATTCTACTAGAACAAAGTCCCTCGTTCTATGTACCTTGAGTTTGTCTACTAGACCAACCGTCATAAATGCAAATGTATTGATCTTGTGTCAGATACTGGGTTGGGCGTTTCTCCGTGGGTTGTTTACAGTATATAGGCTTAGACATACTAGAACAGACAAAGTCCCTGCTCTGTGGATCTTGGATTGCAAATGAATAGTTTTGTTTTTAGGATCCCCATGGTCTGTTGTAAATGCAGTAGCGAGTCCAAAATATAGATGTATCTGTGTCTCTATCACTGTAGGTAGCCTACCTGCACCCAATTTGGTGGGACAATGGAAACGGCTGGAGTTGTTTCATGTATAGAACACGGATAAATGACAGGTATGCAGTATCTGTGTATTAATCAGAACGCTGGGGTCAATCACCATAGCTACCAATAAGAAGTAATCTAGTGCTATGGCTTGGGGATTCCCTGTGTTCTTCATCTGCTTGTCTGTGAGTGTGTGTTAGTGTGTGCATGAGTACGCAAGTGGAAGGAGTAGGCTTGTGTGTATGAGTGTGTGTTTGAGTGTGTGTGTGTCAGGTGTATATAACATATTGTTTAATTACAATTTAGCCTTCAAATATTTTCATGAGAAAATAATAACTAGGACATAAAGAAGTTGAAGAAACATTTTTCAGCCTTTATTACAAAATGAAACAAATTAAAATCTGCATAGAATTAAATTAAAACATGAGAAACACAATTTACAGAAGATGCAAATGTCATACCAATATAAACATGACTATAGGCTACATATTACAGTCACTGATGTGTATATCATAAATACTCTAGGCCCCAGAGCAAAGATAAAGTTAATATAATCACTCTTCAAATAACCATTCATTCCTCTTGACGAAGGAGAGCAAAAGGGTGGGGGGTTGTTGCTGTCAGTTCTTTACAGTCCTCAAGTGGTCGTGGTTGAAAAATGGTCACAGTCGATGGTCATCATTGATCATCACGCTTCCTACTGGCAGGAGATAAAGGTCAAAGGTTAGGTGAACACTTTCTTTCTTACTCCCTCCCCATTCCCCTTCTCCCCCCGCACCCTCCCCCCTCCCCCCACTCCCCCCTTCCCCCTCTCTCACCTCCTTTCCGCCACAGGTACCACAGATGCATCCGAACAGCCCGTTGACCATCTGTATTACACACAGCACCAGCTCCACACTAGCAGCCACAAGTAGAGTGGCGAACAGGCCGATATTAAACTCCACAACATTCTCTGGCTCTTCACAAGTCGTCCAGAGTTCACTGTCACCCAGGTAGCTGCCGTTGCTGCAACGATGAACATTCAAGCAATCAATCAATCAAGCAATCAAGCAATCAATTGTATTGATGTTTTTACATCGGCAGGCATCATAAAGTTATTTACGGTAGCTAGGTAAAGTATCCAAAGAGATAGAAATAAGAATAGTTGTGTTATCATAAAAATATAAAAAGACGTACTTGTTCAAGAAGGGCCTCCCCCAACTTGCATCTTTGTCACCTGGAGCCTTGAATAAGCAGACAGGCCCGTTGGCCAGGACCAGGGCAGCCGTAGCCAAACTGTACAGAGCTCCAACAACCCCAGCAGCAGCAAAGCCAATGGACAGGAACATCTGAAGAGAAGAGTCACACACAGGGGTCAGAGGTCAGAGACGTTAGGGAGGAGGTCAGGGGAAGAGAAGGGAGATTTTATAGCAAATGTTAGCTTTTTTGTGTATTTACCACGTGGAAAATAGGTTTTGTTCTTAATCAGGCTTCTACAAACTCGTTTTCAATATGGTATGGCAAATAAATCTAATCCAAGGCAGGTGTGTTTCTGAGCCATGAGTTTCTGCTTGAGTGATTCTTCGAGTAATCTATCACTTTTTACAAACTGCTTTCACCGGACAGAACCATAAACGGACAGTTTATTATTTCCTGACATTACACGTTTCACAGGTAGGGGCTGGTGAAGTCAAGGTGTTTTTTATTATTGAGCTATTGTGATTTATTTATAATACACAGGCTGTCATTGGCCCACCCATATACCCAAACCTAATGTTGTGTGCTGCAGTAGGGAGACTGATACAGGTTTAGATATTTACTCATCCCTTTAATGCAGTGGCTCTCAATCCTGGTCCTGGGGACCCAAAGGGGAGCACATTTTTGTTTTGCCCTAGCACTACACACCTGATTCAAATCATCAAAGCCTTTTGATGAGTTGATCATTTTAATCAGCTGTGTAGTGCTAGGGCAAAACAAAAAGGTGCACCCCAGCACCAGGATTGAGAACCATTGCTTTAATGGTTAAGGTTAGGATTGGGGGAGTTTAATCTGATCCTAGGTTTGTGGTTAGGGGCTGTTGTTTGACTTACCCCACAGCGGTTGGCACAGCAACCATTACTGCTGGTCAGGTGGATGTGGATGGCTGGGATAAGGCACTGAGAGAGAGAGAGAGAGAGAGAGAGAGAGAGAGAAAGAGAGAAAGAGAGAGAGAGAGAGAGAGAGAGAGAGAGAGAGAGAGACACACAGAGAGAGAGAGAGAGAGAGAGAGAGAGAGAGACACACAGAGAGAGAGACACACAGAGAGAGAGACACAGAGAGAGAGAGAGCGAGAGAGAGAGAGAGAGAGAGAGAGAAAACACACACACACTCTTCTTCAACTGTTTTGTCATGGAGTAGCATATTGAGGCAGCATATTTCAGATGTACAGATCCATTCAGCATTCAAATGAATTCACACTTAGGAAACTTAGGAAACTGTTGATTATTACTTTTATTTTTCTTAAAAAGTACTAAACAAACCTGTGATCATGGTATGACCAATGCTCTATGGAATCAGCATGTCTAAACCAAGATTGGCGTCAATTCCATTTCTATTCGGTCAGTATTGTTTTTCAATAAGAAACTTTGGAGTTAAAAAATGGAACTGACCTAAACACTGGTCTTCTAAACCAATCATGTTACATAATATTTAAAATTAAACCAATCATGTTACATAATATTTAAAAATAAACCAATCATGTTACATAATATTTAAAATTAAACCAATCATGTTACATAATATTTAAAATTAAACCAATCATGTTACATAATATTTAAAATTAAACCAATCATGTAACATAATGGACAAAATTAAACCAATCATATCATAATATGGTCCAAATTAAACTAATCATGTTATGTAATCATCAGAATGAAACCAATCATGTTACCTAATGGCCAAAATTAAACTCACCATGAGTCCGCCGCCGATGAACCCTCCCATATATTTAACCTCATCTGTGATCCGGTCTCCATTCCCATCTCTGTCTTCCTGAGCGTACTTCGTCGACCAGCCAGGGAAGAACGCAATGATGTTACAGATGATTGAGACCCCCGCCAGGACATAGAGCGGGATTGCAATGAACTTAGAGCACTTTCCTGTACACATGTTGCTGGTTGTACGCTTTCTTCAGCGGTGGACAACTCAAGAATGTTGCGTAGATAAATCAAGACTCTATGTCCTCGTAGAAAGAGATATGAGACGATTTCAGAAGTTGAAAAGAATTTCCAGACTGCTCCTCCTTCACTCTCTTCTCAGCCTAGGTCCAGCGTGGCTCTAGTGATGGATGCGAAGCTGCTTAAATCCTGAGGTGAAGGGAAGCTTGGTAGAGGAGGGGTTAGTTAGGCGATAAGACTGGCTCCACACCCCGGTGATTACATCACCTTCAGGTGGCCTGAGCGTTGAGTCATAAAACTGGGTTCTTTCGTCCACTTTCTATTTAACCGCCATTTATCAAGAAAGTCCTGTTGGGGTCAGAAGACCTCTTTTACGAGGGAGCTCAATAACTAGCTCATGTATAGAGCTAGTGGTTGAGAGCCTTATTTCTTTAATTCAACATTTATTTAACTAGGCAAGTCGGCTAAGAACAAATTCTAATTTACGATGACGGCCTACCAAAAGGCAAGAGGCCACTCCACACATCTCTGATTCAGAGGGACACATTTAAGTTGAATGCATTCGGTTGTACAACTGACTAGGTATGCCCCTTGCCCTTCTTTTCATGCAGGACGGGGGTTGGGATGAGAAAGACAAATATAGGACAAAACACACATCACCGACAAGAGAGACACCACAACACTACATAAAGAGAGACCTAAGGCAACAACATAGCATGGCAGCTACACGGTAGCAACACAACACGGCAGCAGCACAACATGGTAGCAAAACATGGTACAAACATTATTGGGCACGGACAACAGCACAAAGGGCAAGAAGGTAGAGACAACAATATTAGCCAAGCAACTGAAAGGTCATTGGTTTGAATCCCCTAGCTTAAAGGGATGTAAAGGTATCTTGGGTCATTACTGGAGAGAGAGAGAAACAGGGTTGGGTTGCTTCACAGTTTGTCTCCTCCACGTAGATGTATTAGAGTAGACTCTGTGTGTTGGTACAGTCATAAATGAATATATATCTATTGCTCTGGGTAGCTGACACCCAATAGAGTGGGCCAATGGAAACTGCTGGAGTTGGTGTCGAATTTCGATGTGGCACAGAGTTACAATGTGAAAACGGTCAATAAATTGAACATTCCAAATTAGATATGGATGCTTGTATTGGCTACGGCACCTGTCACTCAGAACATTCACTGCTGTTCCACTCATTTCCAATTCACTGCTGATCTATCCATTGGTCGAAATGTTCCTGTTAAAGTTGCACATGTCAGGTGGCTAAACGCTTTTAGTGGTTCAATTTGTTCAAACATCCGTAAACTTGGTAATGTCACATTTTTAACCCTGTGACATGTTCTGGAATCTGAACAGTGATAGTAATGCTCAGTTTATTACTTCAATTTGATTTACATTTTGTCCAATGGGTAACCTCTACCTGAATATACTCCAGAGTGTACCTGTGGTTTTAGAGTATGCAGTATCTGTGTATTCATCAGAGTACTATGGTCCATCACCATAGCTACTGATAAGCGGTAATCTAGTACCGGGGGAGGGTTGGAGGATTGGGCGTGTGTTTCATCTGTGTGTCTGTGAGATGTATAATGTGATGTGAGAATCTGTGTGTCCTTGACATACGTGTGTGTGTGTGTGTGTGTGTGTGTGTGTGTGTGTGTGTGTGTGTGTGTGTGTGTGTGTGTGTGTGTGTGTGTGTGTGTGATCTCTGGACCCTATCTTCTGCTGTATTGCAGCTTGTCAGAATAGGGAACCATAATATACTGATACAACCATATCAGACACACACACGCAGATGACGACCATAAAGCATGATGGGAAAAACTGACAAGACCTGTGGCGTCTTATCAAAGACCAAGGACACATTTTCCATTGCACTTTTAAGGAGACTTTAATCCAGTGGGGAAAAGTCATGGCAGAAAAACATTTTTTTCAACTAATCATGACAAGGTGAAATATCATTCAAAACATTTATAGGACCAGATTCCTGGACGTAAGTTATTGGCCACGTTTACACGCGCACAGTATTGCGGATAGTAGATCATATCCCATTTTGGGTCTTATTCAGGATAAGCAGCTAACATACACCTTTGATATGCCACTCATGAGTATCCCTGTTACTATGAATAAACAGAATATTCCTCATTTAACTACAGTACATGGATTCAATGAAGTATGGACACTGACTGTGGGACTATAACCTCTCACATGTAGTGTAATAAAATATTAAGTCCTGCAGAATTATGCATTTGTTGCAGTGAAAGTATTCAGCAAATGTTTATTTTGTTTCAGGAACAGGAGTGGAGAAATAGGATTTATTTCAGCATCTTTTGAGAAGAACGTGAATGCTTGTGTAATGTGTTATCTTAGACACTGTTATGCAAGCAGACAGTATTTCAACCAAGTCAATATGCACCCATGATGAACTGTCTTATCAGAAATGATTTTTTAGTCCTTTTCTCAGCTTTTCATTTCTTTGAAACCGGTCAAACTGATGACATTTGAACATTTTGCACAGAAATAATCTTTTGTTTTGGAGTTACTGCGTTTCCTCCCTGGTCCCTAAACGAAACAGACAACTTCACCACTTTAGCGGTGTTAACTAGATAACCAATGCATTCACTCTTATCGATGTAAGACATTATTCTGGTGAACACTACTTTATTTTGTCTTCTGGGGCAACAAGTTATGACAGAAGACATATAGTTGACTAACAAACAGCATACCAAATGTCAGCAATTATTTTAAAAAATGATTTAACTAGGCAAGTCAGTTAAGAACAAATTCTTATTTACAATTACAGCCTACCCCGGCAACGCCCTATGGGACTCCCAATCACAGCCGGATGTGATGCAGGCTGGTTTTGAACTATGAACCATGGCACTGAGAAGCAGTGCCTTAGACCTCTGCGCCCCTTGAGAGGCCAAAAGCAGAAGTATATAACTGTATCGATGACGTCGTCCCCACAGTGACTGTACATACATACCCCAACCAGAAGCCATTGATTAGAGGCAGCATCCTCACTGAGCTTAAGGCTGGAGCTGCTGCTTTCAAGGAGCGGGACTCTAACCCGGAAGCTTATAAGAAATCCCGCTATGCCCCCTACCACAGCAGTGGTAGGGGGCATAGGCCTGATCACCGACAACAACTAGACAGCCTATAGGGAGGAGGACAGAGACCTGGCCATGTGGTGCCAGGACAACATCCTCACCCTCAACGTGATCAAGACAAAGGAGATGATTGTGGACTACAGGAAAAAGAGGACTGAGCACGCCCCATTCTCATCGACGGGGCTGCAGTGGAGCAGGTTGAGAGCTTCACGGTCCTTGGTGTCAGCATCACCAACAAACTAACATGGTCCAAGCACACCATGACAGTCGTGAAATGGGCACTACAAAACCTATTCCCCCTCAGGAGACTGAAAAGATTTGGCATGGGTCCTCAGATCCTCAACAGGTTCTACAGCTGCACCATCAAGAGCATGTTGGTTGCATCACTGCCTGGTATGGCAACTGCTATGCCTCCGACCGCAAGGCATTACAGAGGGTAGTGCGAACAGCTAAGTACATCACTGGGGCCAAGCTTCCTGCCACCCAGGACCTCTATACCAGGCGGTGTCAGAGGAAGGCCCTACAAATTGTCAAAGACTCCAGCCACCCTAGTCCTAGACTGTTCTCTCTGCTACTACACGGCAAGCGGTACCGGAGCGCCAAATCTAGGTCCAAGAGGCTTCTAAACAGCTTCTACCCCCAAGCCATAAGACTCCTGAACATCTAGTCAAATGGCTACCCAGACTATTTGCATTGCCCCCCCCCCTCCCCCTCCACACCACTGCTACTCTGTTGTCATCTATGCGTAGTCACTTTAATTAACTCTACCTACATGAACATACTACTTCAACTAACCGGTGCAACCGCACATTGACTCTGTACTGGCACCCCCTTGTATATATTGTTATTTTTTACTGCTGCTCTTTAATTACTTGTTTCTTTTATTTCTTATTCTTATCCATATTTGTTTTAACTGCACTGTTGGGCTCATTATAAGGATCTCATTATAAACAGTGGTGTAAAGTACTTAATACTACTTAAGTATTTGGGGGGGTGTCTTTACTTTACTTTACAATTATATTTTAGGCATCTTTTACTTTTACTTCACTACATTCCAAAATATTTTTTTGTACTTTTTATTCCATACATTTTCCCTGACACCCAAAAGTACTCGTTACATTTTGACAGGAAAATTGTCCAATTCACACACTTTTCAAGAGAACATCCCTGGTCATCCCTACTGCATCTGATCTGGCAGACTCACTAAATACAAATGCCTCGTTTGTAAATTCATGTCTGAGTGTTGGAGTGTGACTATCCATCAATAAAAATACAAAATAAAGACATTTGTGCCATCTGGTTTGCTCAATATTAGGAATTTGAAATTATTTCTACTTTTACTTTTGATACTTATGTACATTTTAGCAATTCAATTTACTATTGATGCTTAAGTATTTTTTTTAAAAACGAAATACTTTTCAACTTTTACTCAAATATTATTTTACTGTTTGACTATTACTTTAACTTGAGTCATTTTCTATTAAGGTACCTGTACTTTTACTGAAGTATGACAATTTAGTACGTTTTCCACCACTGATTATAAAAGACCTCATGGCTAAAGGTTAAAGGTTATAGGTCTCATTTGATTATGAATAATATGTTCACAGACACATTGAAATGTCCACAGAGAAAGAAAATATTTTGTTTTCATTATCTTCGTAAATCGGTGTACAATTAGCAGCAACAGAATGACTGGCAAATAGGGATTAAGGTTATAGACTAGTCTGGATTTGACTACTGGTTTTAAACCACATACTACACTTGAGTTAGAGCAGTGAGAAATGTTCAATCAACATCTTATTCTCATTCATCCTTTGACAATGTCAGCTATGCGTAAATGGTTGTAAAGGAGTCAGGTGCAGGAGAGCAGATATGGTGTAGCCAATGACATAATGCAAAGTGAACTGCAAAGTGAACACGAAATAACAATATGGGTTAACATAACCCATAACCCAGACTAATGTGTGCAATACATGAAACAGAATAAATAATACCACACAAAGACATGAGGGAAACAGAGGGTTAAATACACAACACATAATGAGGGAAATGAGAACCAGGTGTGTGGGAAAACAAGACAAGACAAATGGAAAATGAAAAATGGATCGGCGATGGCTAGAAGACCGCGACGTTGACCGCCGAGCACCGCCCGAACAAGGAGAGGCATCGACGTCGGCAGAAGTCGTGACAGACAAGCTATAGCCTACTGTATGTTTGGCGAGACAACAGAAAGCAATCATTTTGTCATGCTTGTTTTCCATCAACTTCTCTACACTAAATTCTTTTACAGAAGTGTTTTGACTACAGAAGTGGAATTTCCTCAAATTCAAACGGCAATTGCATCATTAAAACATGTTTTAAATATCAATGGACAGTTTATTGTTTGGTGACTGTAGGAGACAGATAACATAACAGGTTACAGTCAGTTCTGAAGCGGATGCCAATAAGGTTTATGGCCCCTGTTGCATGAACGCCGCACCCTATCTACCAGCTTGTGCCTGGTACAAGCCCTACCACGCACACAGGCACACACACACACTCACACACAACCACACACACACACTAGGTAATAAGTGTGTCATATGTGTGATAATATGGTAATAATAAAAGCCTGGTAATATATGAATAAAACCATTGACGTAGATGGAAAGAGAGGTGTTCCTCTGATCCAAGGGTATTCATTATAGTGTTTTTATATTCATTTTTATTTATATATATTTTTTAATTATTTAAAAAAATGTTGTTTTTTGGTGTATATTTCTATTCCGTTTTTCTATTGATACTTAGTGATAATGATGTACAAGCTAGGCCTATTTGAAACATCACCATCTCTTGGCCACATTGACCGTCCAGGTTCAGTAAACCCCTAAAAGCTTGAAAACGCATTTACATTTCTGCCAAAGTTTAGAAAAACTGAAAGTGAACATAATTAATGGTGTTTATTTTATTTTATTTCGGTTTTGGAGTCAAAGATAATAGTTTCAGTATAGTTATTGTTTTTTCAAACGTATTTGTTAATTAGTGTATTTCTCTAAATTGTTTTATCATGATTAGTTTTCATTTTCGTTTTCCTTGACTATAATAACCTTACTCTGATCTGATGATTTCAATACTATTTTCTTCATTGTAGAATAATAGTGAAGACATCAACACTGAAATAACACATATTGAATCATGTAGTAACCAACCATTCAGATTCTTCAAAGTTGCCACCCTTTGCCTTGATGACAGTTTTGCACACTCTTGGCAACCAGCATCACCTGGAAATAAAAATTGGCAGATTGGCTGTACCAACATGAGATGAGTCCCAAGATGCTTGTGTGGGTTGTAGAGAGAGAGAGACAGAGAGAGAGAGAGAGAGAGAGATACTGACTTTGCATATACATTGTGTAACGGGGTTAGGTTAAACCAGAGATAGTTTATCTATGTCAATGGTTCATGCACAGGCCAGAACACTATCTAAAGTAATGAACGTTTATGCATAGCTCACTACTGCCACCTAAATACAGATTCGAACAAAATGGCGCATGATTCTCGTTGTGTAGGCTATATTGTGCCTGTGCACGCAGTGAGTGTGTATTTATGCGCGCTGTACCACATGGCAATTTGTAAAAGTAGACAGGTACAAACAGATAGACGTACACGTAGCTACATAATTCCAACAGTTACTGGAAATAACAGTGTAACAAATTGTTCACTGACAGGTAAGACATTCTTTTATATACAACTCCTACTCAACTACAACAGCAGCTGCGATGGCCGAGTGGTTAAGGCGTTGGACTTGAAATCCAATGGGATCTTCCCGCGCAGGTTCGAACCCTGCTCGCAGCGATTGTTGGTTAACATTTTGCGCAAGTGAAATGCCTCATCGTGTAACTACACTTCGTTCGTATACATGGGTTCTCTGTTTACAGCAGTTTATATGGGTACCTGCACCAGCTACTCCAATGAAGACGGTCCAACGAGAGAATATCAAGGTCAATTCACATTGATCACCCAAAAAATTCAGACAGGGATGTTGTGAAAACTCGAAGCGAAAGTGAGTTAGTTCATGTGATTAACAGCTCACGTCCAAACTGTATTCCGAATAAATATATAACTTTGAATGTATTAACTTCTGGGGTAGACTATATGTGATATTGCTAAACATATCCTGAGAACAAAATCACATACAGTTGTATTGTTTTAAAAGTAAAAGACTAGTCCAGGGCCCTCCGTTTTGCAGTCCGCAGAAAAAGTTGAGATATTTAAAAGATTTTGGGACATAGGCTACTGATTGGCTTTGCCTATTCCCTTCAGGATTTTTTAACCACAGTATTTTGAAACATGCACACCCTTACAAAAAAGATTGTAGTTTTGAAACTGCCGTAAAAGCACTCCGCTGTGATATTTTGGACGCAGTAATTGCAGTGTATTGCTGTTGAACTGCAGTTATACTGCACTGTAACTGCTTTAACACTGCATAAAAAACGGTGTTATTTTGGACGCAGAGTTGTAGTACACTGCAGTTATAATGCACTCTAACTACAGTTATATTACAGTTCACCGCAGTTAAAGTGCAATCTGACTGCAATTTTGATTCAAAAGTTATACTACAGGTTACTGCAGTTATACTGCAATCTGACCACGATTTTCTTTTCAAAAGGGTAAGCTTTTCTCTTTGATTGAACTCTCGGCGCTTTTGAATTGTGAGTATTTTTACGTTGTTTGGATTTTTACACCACCCTCATGCCGTATGTGGAGTACGAAAAACTAACGGTAACACATTTTGGAATCAAAATCCAGAATTCGACGCAACGAGGTCAGCGAAAGGTGGTGAACCAAAAGCAAAAGGCACCTCTGGGATTCGAGCCATGATCTTCTGTTTATTAGACAGGCGCTTAGCCACGGCGCATTTGGGTGCCGCAAACACGAAATGTATTTACAATTGTACACTTCCACAAAGTCGTCAATGTTTTTTGCGAATAGCTAACGTAAACTCGATTGAAATTTGGACTCCTGAGTGTCGCAGCCATCTAATGCACTTCACTTCAGCACAAAAAGGTGTCGCTGCAGCCCCTGGTTCGAATCCAGACTGTATTACATCCGGGCGTGTTAGGCAGTCATTGTAAATAAGAATTTGTTCTTAACGTTTTCTAAAGACGGGTTTCATTAGAGCAGTGAGTCTGATCTCCTCGTGTCATGTAATATCACGATTGTTCCAGACGGGGGTAGTGTAGTCAAAGAGACTTTCAAACCAACTCAATTCAATTTAACATTGCCAAAGCAAGTGAAATGAAAGTGAAATAAAAAACGAACAGTAAACATTACACTTCCAAAAGAATAAAGACATTTTAAATGTCACATTATGTCTGTATACAGTGTTGTAACGATGTGCAAATGGGAAAATAAATAAACATAATTATGTGTTGTGTTTTATCTTCACTGGTTGCCCTTTTCTTGTGGCGACATGTATATAAAGCTTAGAGGTCTAGCATGTTGTTATATAAAGCTTAGACTTCTAGCATGTTGTATAAAGCTTAGAGGTCTAGCATGTTGTTGTATTAAGCTTAGACTTCTAGCATGTTGTTGTATAAAGCTTAGAGGTCTAGCATGTTGTTATATAAAGCTTAGAGGTCTAGCATGTTGTATAAAGCTTAGAGGTCTAGCATGTTGTTGTATTAAGCTTAGACTTCTAGCATGTTGTTGTATAAAGCTTAGACGTCTAGCATGTTGTTGTATAAAGCTTAGAGGTCTAGCATGTTGTTATATAAAGCTTAGAGGTCTAGCATGTTGTATAAAGCTTAGAGGTCTAGCATGTTGTTGTATTAAGCTTAGACTTCTAGCATGTTGTTGTATAAAGCTTAGAGGTCTAGCATGTTGTTATATAAAGCTTAGAGGTCTAGCATGTTGTATAAAGCTTAGAGGTCTAGCATGTTGTTGTATAAAGTTTAGAGGTCTAGCATGTTGTTATATAAAGCTTAGAGGTCTAGCATGTTGTATAAAGCTTAGAGGTCTAGCATGTTGTTGTATAAAGTTTAGAGGTCTATAGCATGTTGTTGTATAAAGCTTAGAGGTCTATAGCATGTTGTTGTATAACGTTTAGAGGTCTAGCATGTTGTTGTATAAAGTTTAGAGGTCTAGCATGTTGTTGTATAAAGCTTAGAGGTCTAGCATGTTGTTATATAAAGCTTAGAGGTCTAGCATGTTGTATAAAGCTTAGAGGTCTAGCATGTTGTTGTATAAAGTTTAGAGGTCTATAGCATGTTGTTGTATAAAGCTTAGAGGTCTATAGCATGTTGTTGTATAAAGTTTAGAGGTCTAGCATGTTGTTGTATAAAGTTTAGAGGTCTAGCATGTTGTTGTATAAAGCTTAGAGGTCTAGCATGTTGTTGTATAAAGTTTAGAGGTCTATAGCATGTTGTTGTATAAAGTTTAGTGGTCTATAGCATGTTGTTGTATAAAGCTTAGAGGTCTAGCATGTTGTTATATAAAGCTTAGAGGTCTAGCATGTTGTATAAAGCTTAGAGGTCTAGCATGTTGTTGTATAAAGCTTAGAGGTCTAGCATGTTGTATAAAGCTTAGAGGTCTAGCATGTTGTTGTATAAAGCTTAGAGGTCTAGCATGTTGTTGTATAAAGCTTAGAGGTCTAGCATGTTGTTGTATAAAGCTTAGAGGTCTATCATGTTGTTATATAAAGTTATAATGTCTAGAATGCTGTTGTATAAAGCTTAGAGGTCTAGCATGTTGTTGTATAAAGCTTAGAGGTCTAGCATGTTGTATAAAGCTTAGAGGTCTAGCATGTTGTTATATAAAGCTTAGAGGTCTAGCATGTTGTTGTATAAAGCTTAGAGGTCTGAGAGTAAGGTTCACCGTGTCTCTCTCTCCTCCTCTCTTTCTCTCTCTCTCTCTCGCTCCCCCTGACCCCACCCCACACATAAACTACAAATCATGCCTGGTGCCACTATGTAGTTTCAGTTAGACTCATTTTTCTAATTCTTTCCAAATCAGTAACCCTCTCTTACTTTCCCCTGGAGGTCTCTTACTAATCCATTACAGAGACCATCAAGCTAACCTCTGCTCTAACCAAACACTCACTTTAAACCTCTACTGTAGCCAGAGTAGTCATTCAGGAATTTCCTCTACGTTCATTTTAGTAATTTAGAACAAAAGTTTCATCATCTGGGTAATATCTTCTGCTGTGTGATTTTAGCAGACGCACTTATCCCGAGCAATTTACAGTAGCAATTAAGGTTAAGTGCCTTGCTCAAGTGGACACCAACAGATTTTTAATCTGGTCGGCTAGGCGTTTCAAACCAGCCAACTTTCAGTTACCGGCCCAACACTCTTAACCGCTTGGCTAACAGCAGCCTCAACGCCGTCATCACCGACAATCACCATTCCTAATCTTATTTCACCCTGAACAGAATCAGTGAAATACAGTGTTGTATAAAGTTTAGAGTTCCCGCATGTTGTTATATAAAGTTATAATGTCTAGCATGTTGTTGTATTAAGCTTAGACTTCTAGCATGTTGTATAAAGCTTAGAGGTCTAGCATGTTGTATAAAGCTTAGAGGTCTAGCATGTTGTATAAAGTTATAATGTCTAGCATGTTGTATAAAGTTATAATGTCTAGCATGTTGTTGTATAAAGCTTAGAGGTCTAGCATGTTGTTGTATAAAGCTTAGAGGTCTAGCATGTTGTATAAAGTTATAATGTCTAGCATGTTGTTGTATAAAGCTTAGAGGTCTAGCATGTTGTTGTATAAAGCTTAGAGGTCTAGCATGTTGTTGTATAAAGCTTAGAGGTCTAGCATGTTGTATAAAGTTTAGAGTTCCCGCATGTTGTTATATAAAGTTATAATGTCTAGCATGTTGTTGTATAAAGTTATAATGTCTAGCATGTTGTTGTTTAAAGCTTAGAGGTCTAGCATGTTGTTGTATTAAGCTTAGAGGTCTAGCATGTTGTTATATACAGTTATAATGTCTAGCATGTTGTATAAAGCTTAGAGGTCTAGCATGTTGTTATATACAGTTATAATGTCTAGCATGTTGTTGTATAAAGTTATAATGTCTAGCATGTTGTATAAAGCTTAGAGGTCTAGCATGTTGTTATATAAAGTTATAATGTCTAGCATGTTGTTATATAAAGTTATAATGTCTAGCATGTTGTTATATAAAGTTATAATGTCTAGCATGTTGTTGTATTAAGCTTAGACTTCTAGCATGTTGTTATATAAAGTTATAATGTCTAGCATGTTGTTTAAAGCTTAGAGGTCTAGCATGTTGTTATATAAAGTTATAATGTCTAGCATGTTGTTTAAAGCTTAGAGGTCTAGCATGTTGTTGTATAAAGCTTAGAGGTCTAGCATGTTGTTTAAAGCTTAGAGGTCTAGCATGTTGTTATATAAAGTTATAATGTCTAGCATGTTGTTTAAAGCTTAGAGGTCTAGCATGTTGTTGTATAAAGCTTAGAGGTCTAGCATGTTGTTTAAAGCTTAGAGGTCTAGCATGTTGTTATATAAAGTTATAATGTCTAGCATGTTGTTGTATAAAGTTTAGAGGTCTAGCATGTTGTTTAAAGCTTAGAGGTCTAGCATGTTGTTATATAAAGTTATAATGTCTAGCATGTTGTTGTATAAAGTTTAGAGGTCTAGCATGTTGTTTAAAGCTTAGAGGTCTAGCATGTTGTTGTATAAAGCTTAGAGGTCTAGCATGTTGTTGTATAAAGCTTAGAGGTCTAGCATGTTGTTTAAAGCTTAGTGTAACGTTCGTCGTCTTCCTCTGATGAGGAGTAAGAGAGGTCGGACCAATTTGCAGCGTGGTAAGTGTCCATTTTAATCAGACAACCTGAACACTACAAAAATAACCAAGTAAAACAAATGAAACGGTCCCGTGTGGTAACAAACACAAACACGGAGAATAATCACCCACAACTCAAAAGTGACACCAGGCTACCTAAATATGGTTCTCAATCAGGGACAACGATAAACAGCTGCCTCTGATTGAGAACCATACCAGGCCACAGAAATCCCAAAACATAGAAAAAGGAACATAGACAACCCACCCAACTCACACCCTGACCATACTAAAACAAAGACATAATAATAGAACTAAGGTCAGAACGTGACAGTACCCCCTCCCAAAGGTGCGGACTCCGGCCGCAAAACCTAAACCTATAGGGGAGGGTCTGGGTGGGCGTCTCTGGTGCGGGACGTGGACCCCACTCGACCATAGTCCTTCTCCGCCTCTTTACCCACCTCCGTGGCCTCTAACGCGGCAACCCTCGCTGCCGACCTCGGACTGGGGACCCAAGCCACGGGTCCCGAATGGTCGGGAGATTCCGGCAGCACCGGACGGACAGGAGATTCCGGCAGCACCGGACAGGCGGGAGACTCCGGCAGCTCCGGAGTGAAGGGCGACTCCGGCAGCGCCGGCATGACAGGCGGCTCCGGCAGCTCCTGGCTGACCGGCGGCTCCGGCAGCTCCTGACTGACCGGTGACTCTGGCAGCTCAGGACAGACGGGCGACTCTGGCAGCTCATGACAGACAGGAGACTCTGGCAGCTCAGGACAGACGGGAGACTCTGGCAGCTCAGAACAGACGGGAGACTCTGACAGCTCAGGACAGACGGGAGACTCTAGCAGCACTGGACATGCGGGAGCACCTGTAGGGAGGAGACGGAGAGACAGCCTGGTGCGGGAGACCGGACCGTGAAGGCTCTCTGGAGCTCTCGAGCACCGAGCCTGCCCAACCTTACCTGGTTGAATGCTCCCCGTAGCCAGTCCAGTGCAGCGAGGTGGAATAGCCCGCACTGGGCTGTGCTGGCGAACCGGGGACATCATGCGTAAGGCTGGTGCCATGTACCCTGGCCAGAGGAGACACACTGGAGACCAGATGCGCTGAGCCGGCTTCATGGCACCTGGCTCGATGCCCACTCTAGTCCGGCCGATACGAGGCGCTGCTAAGTACCGCACCAGGCTATGCCTGCGCACCGATGGACACCGTGCGCCTCAAGGCATAACACGGTGCCTGCCCGGTCCCTCTCTCTCCACGGTAAGCACGGGGAGTTGTCGCAGGTCTCCTACCCGACTTCGCCACACTCTCCGTGTCCCCCCCCCAAGAAATGTTTGGGGCTGCTTCTCGGGCTTCCAGCCGCGCTGCCGTGCTGCCTCCTCATACCACCGCCTCTCGGCTTTCGCTGCCTCCAGCTCAGCCCTGAGACCCGACGTCACCAACCCCCCCCAAAAAAATAAATAAACATTTGCTGGTGCTTCCAATATCGTCTGCAATCTGTAAGGACTGATGCTGGGAGACGAGAAGCAAGTACAGGCAGTGAACATTTAATAAACAACGGACATGAAACAGAACACGGACAGTGTCTGGACAGCGGAATATAACAACATTAATGCAGACACAGGGAAGAAACTGAGGAAGTGACAGATATGAGGGGGGGTAATCAATAAAGTAATAGAGTCCAGGTGGGTCCCATGAAGTGCTGATGCGCGTAACGATGGTGAAAGGTGTGTGTAATGATGG
Organism: Oncorhynchus tshawytscha; assembly: GCF_018296145.1. Lineage (NCBI taxonomy): Eukaryota > Metazoa > Chordata > Actinopteri > Salmoniformes > Salmonidae > Oncorhynchus > Oncorhynchus tshawytscha. Next base: position 13,820,467 of record NC_056438.1, on the reverse strand, counting down.
GCAGCCTGGCGCCCTCAAGCACCAGAGAGGGGGAGCGGGATCAGGCGTGACACATGACAGTAATACTAATTGAATACAGTAGGCCTATTGTCAATTGGATATTAGTAAGAATAATGTTATTTTACTGGTAATTTTCTGTTCGATTTTACCGCAGTCCCATAGGCCTAACGACCTTGGCATATTTGTTGGTCCTATAGGCCTACTGTATGTTCTGAGGAAAAACATTCTCTTTATGATGCAATCTATTGTGTTGTTTCAAAGGTTTTTGTAATGATGCCTGGATTAGTGTACTTTTCATAACATCATATAAATGGTGCTTTAGTAAGGATAAGGATCTTTTACTGGTAATCAAGGGACATATTGCTGGGAAAAGTGGTGAAATACAAATGTTTTTTTTTGTGTGTCTATGCTTCTATCTCTGTGTGTGTGTGTGTGTGTGTGTATGTGTGTGTATCTATGTGTGTGTGTGTGTCTATTCTTCTATGTGTGTGTGTGTCTATTCTTCTATGTGTGTGTGTGTCTATGCTTCTATGTGTGTGTGTGTGTGTGTGTGTGTGTCTATGCTTCTATGTGTGTGTGTGTGTGTGTCTATGCTTCTATGTGTGTTCCTGCTTTTTTGTCTTGTCTCAGGATATGTGTCTAATCTGTCGCATGCATATGCTCTTCTCATTCTAGAACTACCATGATGTAATTTCCTGTTGTCATTTCCCAGAGTGCCAAAGATATTATGACATGTGGGTGAGTGTGTCTATGTTTATGTTCATGTGTGTGTGTTTATGTGCGTGGGTGTCATATATCATGATCTACTGTACAGTGCTATTTGGCTGAGAAAACCGTGGGGTTCATAGAACGTATTGCCATGGGGAAGACATTAGTGGAGGGACTGACTCATTCTACATGAAGGACCCTTGACTGAAGCCCCTCCAGCAAAATTATGTTTTTTTTTTCTTTTGAATGTTTTTCCGTTCTCTCTCCCATCGCTCTCTCTCTCTCTCTCTCTCTCTCTCTCTCTCTCTCTCTCTCTCTCTCTCTCTCTCTCTCTCTCTCTCTATGTCCTCATCTCTCTATTTTACAAAATACCTAATTCACCAGGTTTTAAGCTAATTTAAGATTTTTTTAAATGTGAGTTAAAAAAATTCCTTTATACCTCAGGCACTGTAGATGTCTTTATCATTCACTAATACACCTCTCCATCTGTACAAATTAAATATAACTCACAAAATGACTTCCACAGCTGTACCTTATGAGATGAGCACTTGAGTTTACTCGTTATCGACTCATAACTTAAATATGAAATCTTGCATTACTCTCTCTCTCTCTCTCCCCCTCATTTAACTCTAATACTATATTGCATTTCCTGAAATGATGCATCCTTTTCTCACTGTCAAGACTTTTTCTTCGAAACAATGACAGACTATTTACAATGTGAGAAATTATTGACTTTAATAACTCTACATGTACAGTTGAAGTCGGAAGTTTACAAACACCTTAGCCAAATACATTTCATCTCCGTTTTCCTGATATTTAATCCTAGTACAAATCCCTGTTTTAGGTCAGGTAGGATCACCACTTTATTTTAAGAATGTGAAATGTCAGAATAATAGAAGAGAGAATGATTTATTTCAGCTTTTATGTCTTTCACAACATTCCCAGTGGGTCAGAAGTTTAAATAAACTCAATTAATATTTGGTAGCATTACCTTTAAATTGTTTAACTTGGGTCAAACGTTTCAGGTAGCCTGCCACAAGCTTCCCACAATGAGTTGGGGTAATTTTGGCCCATTCCTCCTGACAGAGCTGGTGTAACTGAGTCAGGTTTGTAGGCCTCCTTGCTCGCACACGCTTTTTCAGTTCTGCCCACACATTTTCTATAGGATTGAGTTCAGGGCTTTGTGATGGCCACTCCAATACTTTGACTTTGTTGTCCATGATACATTTTGCCACAACTTTGGAAGACCCATTTGTGACCAAGCTTTAACTTCATGACTGATGTCTTGAGTTGCTTTTTCAATATATCCACATAATTTTCCTCCCTCATGACGCCATCTATTTTGCGAAGTGCACCAGTCCCTCCTACAGCAAAGCACCCCCACAACATGATGCTGCCACCCCTCTGCGTCACGGTTGCGATGGTGTTCTTCGGCTCTTTTTCCTCCAAACATAACGATGGTCATTATGGCCAAACAGTTATATTTTTTAATTTTATTTTTTAAATATATATTTCTGAATTTTACCCCTTTTTCTCCCCAATTTCGTGGTATCCAATTGTTGTAGTAGCTACTATCTTGTCTCATCGCTACAACTCCCGTACGGGCTCCGGAGAGACGAAGGTTGAAAGTCATGCGTCCTCCGATATACAACCCAACCAAGCCGCACTGCTTCTTAACACAGCACGCATCCAACCCGGAAGCCAGCCGCACCAATGTGTCAGAGGAAACACCGTGCACCTGGCCACCTTCTTTAGCGCACACAGCGCTCGGCCCGCCACAGGAGTCGCTGGTGCGCGATGAGACAAGGACACCCCTACCGACTAAGCCCTCCCTAACCCGGACGACGCTAGGCCAATTGTGCGTCACCCCATGGACCTCCCGGTCACGGCCGGTTACGACAGAGCCTGGGCGCGAACCCAGGGACTCTGATGCCACAGCTGGCGCTGCAGTACAGCACCCTTAAACACTGCACCACCCGGGAGGCCCTAAACAGTTCTATTTTTGTTTCATCAGACCAGACGACATTTCTCCAAAAACTACGATCTTTGTCCCCATGTGCAGTTGCAAACCGTAGTCTGGCTTTTTTATGGCGGTTTTGGAGCAGTGGCTTCTTCCTTGCTGAGCAGCCATTCAGGTTATGTCGATATAGGACTCGTTTTACTGTGGTTATAGATACTTTTGTACCTGTTTCCTCCAGCATCTTCACAAGGTCCTTTGCTGTTGATCTGGGATTGATTTGCACTTTTCCCATCAAAGTACGTTAATCTCCAGGAGACAGAACGCATCTCCTTCCTGAGCGTTATGACGGCTGCGTGGTACTTGCGTACTATTGTTTGTACAGATGAATGTGGTACCTTCAGGTGTTTGGAAATTGCTCCCAAGGATGAACCAGACTTGTGGAGGTCTACAATTTTTTTCTGAGGTCTTGGCTGATTTCTTTTGATTTTCCCATGATGTCAAGAAAAGATGCACTGAGTTTGAAGGTAGGCCTTGAAATACATCCACAGGTACACCTCCAGTTGACTCAAATGATGTCAATTAGCCTATCAGAAGCTTCTAAAGCCATGACATCCTTTTCTGGAATTTTCCAAGCTGTTTTAAGTTACAGTCAACCTATTGTATGTAAACCTCTGACCCACTGGAATTGTGATACAGTGAATTATAAGTGAAATAATCTGTCTGTAAACAATTGTTGGAAAAATGACTTGTGTCATGCACAAAGTAGATGTCCTAACCGACTTGTCAAAACTATAGTTTGCTAACAAGAAATTTGCGGAGTTGTTGAAAAACAAGTTTTAATGACTCCAACCTAAGTGTATGTAAACGTCCGACTTCAACTGTTCATATTACCTCAATTACCTTGACACCTGTACCCCCACACATTGACCTTGTACCAGTACCCCCTGTATATAGCCTCGTTACTGTTATTTTACTGCTGCACTTTAATTATTAGCTATTTTTATCTCTTTCTTTTTTAGGTGTTTTCTTAAAACTGCATTGGGCATGTAAGTAAGCGCTTCACTGTAAGGTATTCGGCGCATGTGACAAATAACATTTGATTTGATTTATTCAGATCAAATCAAATCATATACACATACAGTATGTAGCAGATGTTATTGCGGAATGCTTGTGTTCTTAGCTTCAACAGTGCAGTAGTATCTAACAATTCACAACAATACACACATCTTAAAGTAAAAGAATGGAATTAAGAAATATATAAATATTAGGACGAGCAATGTCAGAGTGGCATTGATTAAAATACAGTAGAATACAGTATATACTGTGATGGCTATTTAACAGTCTGATGGCCTTGAGATAAAAGTTGTTTTTCAGTCTCTCTGTCCCAGCTTTGATGCACCTGTACTGACCTCACCTTCTGTATGGTAGCGGGGTGAACAGGCTGTGGCTCAGGTCGTTGATGTCCTTGATGATCTTTTTGGCCTTCCTGTGACATCGGGTGCTGTAGGTGTCCTGGAGGACAGGTTGCCCCCGGTGATGCATTGTGCAGACACCACTACCGTCTGGAGAGCCTTGCGGTTGAGGGCGGTGCAGTTGCCGTACCAGGCGGTGATACAGCCCGACAGGATGCTCTCAATTGTGCATCTGTAAAAGTTTGTGAAGGTCTTAGGGACCAAGCTGAATTTCTTCAGCCTGCTGAGGTTGAAGAGGCGCTGTTGCGCCCTCTTCACAACACTGTCTGTGTGGTTGGACCATTTCAAATCATCAGTGATATGTACTCTGAGGATCTTGAAGCTTTCCACCTTCTCCACTATTGTCCCGTCGATGTGGATTGGTGGTGCTCCCCCTGCTGTTTCCTGAAGTCCACGATTATCTCCTTTGTTTTGTTGATGTTGAGTGAGAGGTTATTTTCCTGACACCACACTCCGAGGGCCCTCACCTCCTCCCTGTAGGCTGTCTCGTCATTGTAGGTAATCACACCTACTACTGTAGTGTCATCTGCAAACTTGATGATTGAGTTGGAAGCATGCAAGGCCACACAGTCATAGGTGAACAGGGAATACAGGAGGGGGCTGAGCACGCACCCTTGTGGGGCCCCTGTCTTCAGGATCAGCGAAGTGGAGGTGTTGTTTCCTACCTTCACCACCTGGGGGCGGCCCGTCAGGAAGTCCAGGACCTGGTTGCACAAGGCGGTTCAGACCCAGGACCCCAAGCTTAATGATGAGCTTGGAGGGTACTATGGTGTTGAATCCTGAGCTATAGTCAATGAACAGCATTCTTGTCCAGATTGGATAGGGCAATGTGCAGTGTGATGGTGATTGCATCGTCTGTGGATCTATTGGGGCGGTAAGCAAATTGAAGTGCGTCTAGAGTGACAGGTAAGGTAGAGGTGATATCATCCTTGACTACTCTCTCTATGTAATATAGGGGGCCATTTTTTATTATTTAATTCAAACAGGAAATGGAATAAAACTTGACTTCTTAAAAGAACGTCATACAAAATTATATGAAATTATACAATTTACCGGGGTGGCGATCCATTTAAAAGCTGTGACAAAGAGAGAGAGAGAGAGAGAGAGAGAGAGAGAGAGAGGCTATAGAGAGAGAAATAAAGAGAGACTGAGAGAGAAAATCAGTCAGTAATTGCACCGCATCATTGCAGGTGTTTTAAAGAACTCTTTCCGTTGAAATGACGCAGGCTTATGATGGTAGCATCACACACACATACACGCACTCACATGCACCCACAAACATACACACACACACACACACACACACACACACACACACACACACACAGACATAAACACACACACTCAGATGCATGCACACACACACATGCACACATGCACATGCACACACACATGCACTCACATGCACGCACACACACGCGCACACACACACACTCACATGCACCCACAGAAAATACACACGCACGCACACACACACACACACAGACATACACACACACACTCAGATGCATGCACACACACACACACTCACATGCACCCACAGAAAATACACACGCACGCACACACACACACACACAGACATACACACACACACACTCAGATGCATGCACACACACACACACTCACATGCACGCACACGCACACACATACATACATGCACACACATACATACATGCACACACAGTAACATGATCTAGCAAAGCCTAAAATATACACTTACATTTCTATGTAGATAACAGCTGTTTCATGTCACTTCCTATCCATTGTAAACCTGAATATTCTTAACAATACTAAATCATGATGTGTTAGTAAGAGCAGCGCTTTTACATACAGTTTTTAACAATCACTTTGGCACTAATTTCAGGACCTTTTGGTCATTTTTCAAAACTAGACACAAAACTCAAAACGGTCGTCACTTGTAACACAGACTGTCCAATGTTCAAAACATTGCATTGTGCATTCATATCTTTAAAGAAACCTTGCACTTGCAGAATTGTTGGTTCAAGTAACTCATTTATCATGAAATACCATAGGACTTCAGGCGCCGACAGAGATGGCCGCCTCGCTTCACATTCCTAGGAAACTATGCAGTATTTTGTTTTTTATGTGTTCTTTCTTACATTGGTACCCCAGGAAATCTTTGTATTACATACAGTCGGGAGGAACTATTGGATATAAGAGCAACGTCAACTCACCAACATTACAACCAGGAATACGACTTTCCCGAAGCGGATCCTCTGTTTGGCCCACCACCCAGGACAATGGATCGGATCCCAGCCGGCGACCCAAAACAACGGCGCCGCAGAAGGGGCAGACGGAGCGGTCTTCTGGTCAGGCTCCGTAGACGGGCACATCACGCACCGCTCCCGAGCATACTACTCGCCAATGTCCAGTCTCTTGACAACAAGGTAGACGAAATCCAAGCAAGGGTTGCCTTCCAGAGAGACATCAGAGACTGTAACGTTCTTTGTTTTTACGGATACATGGCTCACTCGAGACACCTGGACTCTTCCCGCATCGCGCCGACAGAAACAAGCTCTCTGGTAAGAAGAGGGGCGGGGGTATGCCTTATGATTAACGAGACGTGGTGTGATCATAACAACATACAGGAACTCAAGTCCTTTTGTTCACCTGACTTAGAATTCCTCACAATCAAATGCCGACCACATTATCTACCAAGAGAATTCTCTTCGATCATAATCACAGTCGTGTATATTCCCCCCCAAGCAGACACATCGACGGCCCTGAAAGAACTTCATTCGACTCTATGTAAACTGGAAACAGCATATCCTGAGGCTGCATTTATTGTAGCTGGGGATTTTAACAAGGCTAACCTGAAAAAAAGGCTCCCTAAATTCTATCAGCATGTCGATTGCGCAACCCGGGCTGGCAAAACCCTGGATCATTGTTATTCTAACTTCCGCGATGCATATAAGGCCCTCCCCTCCCCTCCTTTCGGAAAAGCTGACCACGACTCCATTTTGTTGCTCCCAGCCTATAGACAGAAACTAAAACAGGAAGCACCCACGTTCAGGTCTGTTCAACACTGGTCCAACCAATCGGATTCCATGCTTCAAGATTGCTTTGATCACGTGGACTGGGATATGTTCCGCATAGCGTCAAACAACAGCATTGATGAATATGCTGATTCGGTGAGCGAGTTTATTAGCAAGTGCATCGGTGATTTTGTACCCACAGCGTCTATTAAAACATTCCCCAACCAGAAACTGTGGATTGATGGCAGCATTTGCGCAAAACTGAAAGCGCTAACTACTGCTTTTAATCAGGGCAAGGTGACCGGAAACATGACCAAATACAAACAGTGTAGCTGTTCCCTCCTCAAGGCAATCAAACAAGCTAAGCATCAGTATAGAGACAAAGTAGAGTCGCAATTCAACGGCTGAGACACGAAAGGTATGTGGCAGGGTCTACAGTCAATCACGGACTCCAAAAGAAAAACCAGCCCCGTCACGGACCAACATGTCTTGCTCCCAGACAGACAAAACAACTTATTTTCTCGCTTTGAGGACGCTATGAAAACCTGCGGGCTCTCCTTCCCTGCAGCCGACTTGAGGAAAACATTTAAACGTGTTAACCCTCGCAAGGCTGCAGGCCCAGACGGCATCCCCAGCCACTTCCTCAGAGCATGCGCAGACCAGCTGGCTGGTGTGTTTACGGAAATATTCAATCAATCCTTACCCCAGCCTGCTGTTCCCACATGCTTCAAGCGGGCCACCATTGTTCCTGTTCCCAAGAAAGCTAAGGTAACTGAGCTAAATGACTACCGCCCCGTAGCACTCACTTCTGTCATCATGAAGTGCTTTGAGAGACTAGTCAAGGGCCATATCGCCTCCACCCTACCTGACACCCTAGACCCACTCCAATCGCAATCACACTGCACTCTGCCCTAACCCATCTGGACAAGAGGAATACCTATGTAAGAATGCTGTTCATTGACTACAGCTCAGCATTCAACACCATAGTACCCTCCAAACTCGTCATTAAGCTCGAGACCCTGGGTCTCGACCCTGCCCTGTGCAACTGGGTCCTGGACTTCCTGACGGGCTGCCCCCAGGTGGTGAGGGTAGGTAACAATATCTCCACCCCGCTGATCCTCAACACAGGTGCCCCGCCCCACAAGGGTGCGTTCTCAGCCATCTCCTGTACTCCCTGTTCACCCACGACTGCGTGGCCATGCACGCCTCCAACTCAATTATCAAGTTTGCAGACGACTCTACAGTGGTAGGCTTGATTACCAACAACGACAAGACGGCCTACAGGGAGGAACTGAGGGCCCTCGGAGTGTGGTGTCAGGAAAATAACCTCACTCTCAATGTCAATAAAACAAAGGAGATGATTGTGGAATTAAGGAAACAGCAGAGGGAGCAGCCCCCTATCCACATCGACGGGACAGTAGTGGAGAGGGTGGAAAGTTTTAAGTTCCTCGGCATACACATCACGGACAAACTGAAATGGTCCACCCACACAGACAGTGTGGTGAAGAAGGCGCAGCAGCACCTCTTCAACCTCAGGAGGGTGAAGAAATTTGGCTTGTTACCAAAAACACTCACAAACTTTTACAGAAGCACAATCGAGAGCATCCTGTCGAGCTGTATCACCGCCTGGTATGGCAACTGCTCCTACCATAACCGTAAGGCTCTCCAGAAGGTAGTGAGGTCTGCAGAACGCATCACCGGGGGAAACCTGTCCTCTATACCATCTACTGCATCTTGCCATCTTGATGTAATAAATGTATCACTAGCCACTTTACACAATGCCACTTTATATAATATTTACATACCCTACATTACTCATCTCATATGTATATACTGTACTCTATACCATCTACTGCATCTTGCCTATGCTGTTCAGCCATCACTCATTCATATATTTGTATGTACATATTCTTATTCATTCCTTTACACTTGTGTGTATAAGGTAGTTGTTGTGAAATTGTTAGGTTACTTGTTAGATATTACTGCATGGTCGGAACTAGAAGCACAAGCATTTCGCTACGCTGGCGATAACATCTGCTAACCATGTGTGTGTGACAAATACATTTTGATTTGATTTGATTTGAACATTCGTTTAGATCACCCACACACAAGATACCGATAGTTTCACTGTGTAGTTGTTCATACAATCATTAAATATTGTAGTACAAAATATGTGATACATGTTTCATTATGTTACTACACGTAAATACATCACTGTAAAAGGACTAGTGGAGAGAATACTACAGACACAGTGGAATCAGTGAAAAAAAAGATGAAATGTATTGATGAAATGCAATAAATCAGAACATAGGTTTCTTTGAATCAAAGCAAAAATAATTTGCTACAAAAAAAGAAAAAACAGTTAAAGGTCAACTGCAGTGTTCCTCTCCTGGCTTACTGTAAAACATCACTGCAGTGTTCCTCTCCTGGCTTACTGTAAAACATCACTGCAGTGTTCCTCACCTGGCTTACTGTAAAACATCACTGCAGTGTTCCTCTCCTGGCTTACTGTAAAACATCACTGCAGTGTTCCTCACCTGGCTTACTGTAAAACATCACTGCAGTGTTCCTCACCTGGCTTACTGTAAAACATCACTGCAGTGTTCCTCTCCTGGCTTACTGTAAAACATCACTGCAGTGTTCCTCTCCTGGCTTACTGTAAAACATCACTGCAGTGTTCCTCTCCTGGCTTACTGTAAAACATCACTGCAGTGTTCCTCACCTGGCTTACTGTAAAACATCACTGCAGTGTTCCTCACCTGGCTTACTGTAAAACATCACTGCAGTGTTCCTCTCCTGGCTTACTGTAAAACATCACTGCAGTGTTCCTCACCTGGCTTACTGTAAAACATCACTGCAGTGTTCCTCTCTGGCTTACTGTAAAACATCACTGCAGTGTTCCTCACCTGGCTTCCTGTAAAACATCACTGCAGTGTTCCTCACCTGGCTTCCTGTAAAACATCACTGTAGTGTTCCTCTCCTGGCTTACTGTAAAACATCACTGCAGTGTTCCTCTCCTGGCTTACTGTAAAACATCACTGCAGTGTTCCTCACCTGGCTTACTGTAAAACATCACTGCAGTGTTCCTCTCCTGGCTTACTGTAAAACATCACTGCAGTGTTCCTCTCCTGGCTTACTGTAAAAAGCTAAACAAAAGATTGATTACTGTACTTCTATATTTCCATCAACCCTGTCTTGTGGATATGGCCACAGGTACTCATCCACATCACAATGGATTTTTTTCCAGACACTGGTCTGCCGTGATGTCATTGCATGCGTCATCCATGGCCTGGAGAAGGGTGGCTTGTTCGTGAGGGCGCCTATCATATACCTTCCACCTCCATGTGGAGAAAAATTCCTCAATCGGGTTAAGGAAAGGAGAGTATGGGGGTAAGTACATGCTGGTAAATTGTGGATGGGCCTGAAACCATGCTTGCACCATTTGAGCATGGTGGAACCTGACATTATCCTACACAATGACGTAGGTCATGCCATCAGCTCTACAGACCTGATTTAGCTCATCAAAGAGGGTTACATTCAAACAGCGAATCATGTGGCTGCCTACAACTCAATATATATTGTATATAAAATAGAGAGCTTTAGATGTTGTTCGACCAAACATTAGAATGGGCAAGATGCATAATCTAAGCAACTTTGAGCGTGGTATGATTGTTGATGCCACACATGGTGATTCTAGCATCTCAGAAACAGCTGCCTTCCTGGGATTTTTACACACTACAGTCTCGAGAGTTTACAGAGAATGGTGCGATAAACAAAACACATTCAGTGAGCGGCAGTTCTGTGGGCAAAAACACCTTGTTAATGACAGGGGTCAGAGGAGAATGTCCAGACTCATTCAAGCTAACAGAAAGGCCACAAATGCTCAAATAACAGCTGTTTAAAACAGTGGTGTGCAGATGGGCAAATCTTAACGTACAACACCATGAATAATTCAGGCTGTTGTAGAGGCAAAAGGGGTCCTACCCAGTACTAGATAGGTGTACCTAATAAAGTGGCCGGTGAGTGTACAGTAATGTCAAATCTGAAAACATGGTCTGGAAAAGTGGTACATGGGACAATGTCTGATAAATGTCTGATAAAGAATGATGATTAAATATTACATCCATAGATAATGTAGTCCAATTGGTTCATGTTTCACTAATTGGAGTCAATGGATCTCGTTATCCTGAAACATTCATGATCTAAACATGGAATATTGTTTGTCAGTTTCCATAAAACTATGCATTAAGAGTAATGCAACAGTTACTTATCATTTTGATCAGTTGTATCAATTGATAGTTAGATCATTGTAATGAAATTAATAGACAGTCATTGAATTGAGAGAGTGAGATGGGTTGAGAGAGAGAGAGAGAGAGAGAGATGGGTAGAGAGACAGAGAGAGATAGAGATGGGGAGAGAGCTGGAAAGAGAGCCAGAGAGAGAGAGGGAGAGAGAGTGAGAAAGAGAAAGGAGAAGTGGGAGAAAGTGAATGAGTGTGAGGAGAGAGAGAGAAAGGAAGTGAGATGAAAGAGAGAGAGATATAAAGAGAGAAAGAGAGAAAGTGAGAGAGAGTGAGTGAGTGAGTGAGTGAGTGAGTGAAAGAGAGAGAGAGATAGAGTGTGAGAAGGAGAGAGTGAGAAAGAGTGTTTTAAAAGAGAAAGAGAGAGAGGAGAGTTATAACCGTAGTGAGGCCTCCATTGAGTTTGAGTCAGACTGAGAGACTGTGTACTCATTGGTCAAAGGTCTCTGGTCTCACTGGGATACTATAACTCCCTGTCTCCGTTCTGACACACACCAAAACCCACATCTCTCTGAATCATGGAGACACACACACACACTCCCTGGGAAGTACCTCAAAGGAGAGAGGGGAGAGATGGGAAAAACAAATGCAACACTGTAGTGTGAATGATTGATTGAGGTCTCCCCTCTATTACACTAGGTCTAATTGAAGAAGCACACTCTATCACATCAGTTTAGTGCAGTGGGTTGGGTGTAGGGTTGAGTTAGCCTGCTCGCAGTGTGGAAAGTGTTTTACATTTTTCCTATTTAACTTTGTTGGGAAAGAGCTTGTAAGTAAGCGTTTCACTGTAAGGCCTAGGCCTGTTGTACTCGCAGAGTGTAAAAAATACAATTAGATTTGATAAAATGTTATTTGATTTAGAAGGAGGCGGTATTGGCTGAAGGTGGGGAGTTTTTTTCTTGTCAGTAAGTTACTGTAATGTGAATATTGTAGCTGTTACCGAATAAGAGTCTGGGAGAAAATTATAGCAGCACACAAAAGCAGCTTTTGGGAATTTTCATCTGGTCGTAAAAGGAGTATCATAACAGTAGAAGTGTGGATGTTTTTTTTTTTTTTAGCTTTTTCAGAGGAGCACGTAAAACAAGTGACAGGAAACATTTCAGCAGGTCGTGTTTTTGCTCGTCTTGACAGATGGAAAGATAGAGATCTTTAAATAAACTTTACTTTGCGGAATGACTGCCTGGAAATGTACAGAGCTAAGGGGCCTTCAGGTTGACTGACGCGCATTTCCACAGAGGTACGATAAATGAGTCACCGGGATGTGTGATGTTGTTTTGGGGAATGGGTTGGGTATAGGTTAAGAAAGAAAATCAGGGTTTGTCAGTCAGGGCTGATAGATCCAGAAAGACAGACATACAGGCAGACAGACAGACAGACTGTATTGACGAAGAGGATAATTGTTTTTACATCCCATTTTACAACCCATGTCTTCCAGTCTCAAACATTATGATTTGGCTACTTGCCATTGGATGCTTTGATTAAGTCAAAGGTTAATGGAGTGCTGGGAGGCGTCATTGGTTGGATGGTGTTTGTGTTTTTTCTATTGGTCCAGACAGACTGTTGTTTTCCTGCAGACCTACAAACATGAGATTGCCAAACCCTTATCGAGGTGCTGAGAGATGAAATGGGCGGCACGGACAAACCATGTGGAAAGATACGCTTATACACACACGCGCCCGTGGACACTGTGACTCAGCAGTCCTGCTGGGTAGTGTAATGTCAGAGGGTTAATGACTCACACTTGTAGTACCCACAAAACACACCCCTTAATCAGAGAGAGACAGAGAGAGATAACTTGTAATGTGTAATGTTTACTGTTAATTTTTTATTGTTTATTTCACTTTTATTTATTATCTATTTCACTTGCTTTGGCAATGTAAACATGTGTTTCCCATGCCAATAAAGCCCCTTAAATGTAATATAATTGAATTGAGAGAAAGAGAGAGAGAGAGAGAGAGAGTGAAGGAGAGAGAGAGGGAGGGAGAGACAGACAGACAGACAGACAGACAGACAGACAGACAGACAGACAGACAGACAGACAGACAGACAGACAGACAGACAGACAGACAGACAGACAGACAGACAGACAGACAGACAGACAGACAGACAGACAGACAGACAGACAGACAGACACATAGATAGAGAGAGATGGTGGCAGAGAGAGTTAGGGAGAGGGGAATAAAGGGATTTGTAGAAAAATAATATTTAAAAAACTGTTTAAGTTTTCCCTCAGTGAGACAACTCAGAGGCACACACTGGTCCATTGGTTTAGCTCTTCACTATCACTTTAATTTCTCAAAACCCACTTGAAGAGTCACCCACGTGTTTCATGTTGTGGAAAAAACATTTGTTGTGTTGACTAGAAATGCCAGGAGACCATTCTAATGCCAGTCTATCTCCTGAATCTCTACAGGGCAAGTCTAGACTGAGTCTGCTGTTGGGTGGGTGAATACAGTATAATGTGGTCGTCACCAAGGACCCAGACTGTATGGGGTTTCCAGGCCCCTGTCCTAGACTGACGAGGGCCACTGTTTCTCCCGCCTAGGTGTGTGTGTCCAGGTGTGTGTGTCATGTCCGATTTGACTTAGACACGTTATGTAAGAGTGGGTGTGTTCCGGGTGGGTGTGTTCCGTCCATCCTGTGTGTGTGTGTGTGTGTGTGTGTGTGTGTACATCACTCGTCCTCCGTCTGTACTTGTTATGGTTATCACCACCACACCCTCTCCCAATAACTCACCAGAACCAGCATGCAGGCTCACACAAGTCAGCCAGCCACCAAATAGAACATTTTCTTCCACTCGTTTAGCAAATAAACACTTGAATTGTTGCCAGTTGTGGTCCACAATGAAAATATCCCCTGCGGGGATGTTCTTTTCACCCATTCTCAGGAGTAAGTAGAGACAGCATCATTACGTGAACATTTTGGGGGGGTAGACCATCTATCATATTGCAGATAGATTGTTGCTTCCACCAATGTAATTGTCTGCATCATTTCCAATCCCCCATATATATATATTTTTAAATATATATTTATATATATATACAGTGGGGAGAACAAGTATTTGATACACTGCCGATTTTGCAGGTTTTCCTACGTACAAAGCATGTAGAGGTCTGTCATCTTTATCATAGGTACACTTCAACTGTGAGAGACGGAATCTAAAGCAAACATCCAGAAAATCACATTGTATGATTTTTAAGTAATTCATTTGCATTTTATTGCATGACATAAATATTTGATCACTTACCAACCAGTAAGAATTCCGGCTCTCACAGACATGTTAGTTTTTCTTTAAGAAGCCCACCTGTTCTCCACTCATTACCTGTATTAACTGCACCTGTTTGAAGTCGTTACCTGTATAAAAGACACCTGTCCACACACTCAATCAAACAGACTCCAACCTCTCCACAATGGCCAAGACCAGAGAGCTGTGTAAGGACATTAGGGTTAAAATTGTAGACCTGCACAAGGCTGGGATGGGCTACAGGACAATAGGCAAGCAGCTTGGTGAGAAGGCAACAAATGTTGGCGCAATTATTAGAAAATGGAAGAAGTTCAAGATGACGGTCAATCACCCTCGGTCTGGGGCTCCATGCAAGATCTCACCTTGTGGGGCATCAATGATCATGAGGAAGGTGAGGGATCAGCCCAGAACTACACGGCAGGGCCTGGTCAATGACCTGAAGAGAGCTGGGACCACAGACACACTACGCCGTCATGGATTAAAATCCTGCAGCGCACGCAAGGTCCCCCTGCTCAAGCCAGCGCATGTCCAGGCCCGTCTGAAGTTTGCCAATGACCATCTGGATGATCCAGAGGAGGAATGGGAGAAGGTCATGTGGTCTGATGAGACAAAAATAGAGCTTTTTGGTCTAAACTCCACTCGCCGTGTTTGGAGGAAGAAGAAGGATGAGTACAACCCCAAGAACACCATCCCAACCATGAAGCATGGAGGTGGAAATATCATTCTTTGGGGATGCTTTTCTGCAAAGGAGACAGGACGACTGCACCGTATTGAGGGGAGGATGGATGGGGCCATATATCGCGAGATCTTGGCTAACAACCTCCTTCCCTCAGTAAGAGCATTGAAGACGACCTGAAACACACAGCCAGGGCAACTACGGAGTGGCTCCGTAAGAAGCATCTCAAGGTCCTGGAGTGGCCTAGCCAGTCTCCAGACCTGAACCCAATAGAAAATCTTTGGAGGGAGCAGAAAGTCCGTATTGCCCAGCGACAGCCCCGAAACCTGAAGGGTCTGGAGAAGGTCTGTATGGAGGAGTGGGCCAAAATCCCTGCTGCAGTGTGTGCAAACCTGGTCAAGAACTACAGGAAACGTATGATCTCTGTAATTGCAAACAAAGGTTTCTGTACCAAACATTAAGTTCTGCTTTTCTGATGTATCAAATACTTATGTCATGCAATGAAATGCAAATTAATGACTTAAAAATCATACAATGTGATTTTCTGGATTTTTGTTTTAGATTCCGTCTCTCACAGTTGAAGTGTACCTATGATAAAAAATTACAGACCTCTACATGCTTTGTAAGTAGGAAAACCTGCAAAATTGGCAGTGTATCAAATACTTGTTCTCCCCACTGTATATATATAGATATATTTAACTTAATTATTTTCAACTAACCCTACCACCCCTCCCCTAATTGGAGTAAAGTAATGTACAACAACACTTAGGCTTCTACTTCCAGTTTATACATACATACTGTATACATTTTACAGACACAGCATATTTTACAATTGTTATCTCTGATTTGTTTTTAGTCCCATCCTTCAGCTCCACTCAATCCCATCCATCTCTGAATACCATCCAATTCCATCCTTCAGCTCCACTCAACCCCTCCCATCTATCTCTGAATACCATCCAATTCCATCCTTCAGCTCCACTCAATCCCATCTATCTCTGAATACCATCCAATTCCATCCTTCAGCTCCACTCAACCCCTCCCATCTATCTCTGAATACCATCCAGTTCCATCCTTCAGCTCCACTCAACCCCTCCCATCTATCTCTGAACACCATCCAGTTTTGATTTCTGTTTGCCATATATTTTTCAACTGTGCTGTGATGTTTCACAAAAGTTTGGAACCTTTCTATTCTCATAGTTTCTGCAGATTGTAAATTAAAGATAAACATTTTTGCTAAGAGTATTATTACATTGATTGATTGACTATGACTTCAAATCACCCAGCAGTGCTATTTGCGGAGTTAGCTCTAGGTAAATATTGCAATTCTTCAGTCAATCCTGATTTATGTTAGTTGAACTCCTTCACAGAGTTTGGGGAATCCTGCTGTAGAATAACATACTACACAATGTATTGGTGTATGTTGTATGTTGTATTCCTTGGTCCTGTAGCACCTACTATAGAATTGTAGAATACTATACACTGTAGTGATCCCTTGATTGTGAAGTGCTTTACTGTATAATATTATGAGAAACACATATTAGGTACTAACTTGTAGTTCATAAGTATGTATACAAGGCCTTTATTATGTCTTATTCATTTGACTAGGCAAGTCAGTTAAGAACCAATTCTTATTTTCAATGACAGCCTAGGAACAGTGGGTTAACTGCCTGTTCAGGGGCAGAATGCCAGATTTGTACCTTATCAGCTCGGGGATTTGAACTTGCAACCTTCCGGTTACTAGTCCAACGCTCTAACCACTAGGCTACCCTGCCACCATATGATGGGCCTTAATTAAGGCCTTAATTAAGGGTTCATATTCAGACATTAAAAGTAATGCATTACTGGCCAATCCTTAATAACCTCATTATTAGTCCTAATAAAGACATTTAGTAAAGAGCAAGTTAGACCAGAAACAGACTCTTAGTATGCTGTCTCAATAGAGCTAATACAAGCATAGTAACTTAACCCTCAAACTAAAGACCCCAGAGGCATTTTTTTTTATCACAGCACAAAGGTGGTTCATTCAATTCTTCCAATGTTGTATGACTTTGTCAATCAACTCGTTCTTAATAAATCCAAAACATTGTTTAGTGTTTCTGTATCAGCATTTTCACCCCAGCCTAACACACCAAATTCCACGTATAGTAATTTGATAGATAGGACCCTTACTTGAATACAGGTTTCTCTGGAGACATCCATACCACCAGATAGTTGAAGGTGAACCTGTATCAAATCATCTGCAGAGATATAGCTCCCCATGTACTCGCCTGAGATTGTACTTTTCTATACCAAATATCGTATGACTGTTTACAAAACCAAAACTACCTCGTTTTTGTGCATATAAAATATCTGCCAGTGATATAAATACTTGATAGATCTGCAATACAGAAGAACTCAGCTACACTGAGTCTACACAGAGAGCTGTATTGGTGTATAATCTCCGATAAGTCGATTTTCTAGGAAAATATAAAACTTGTATTTATTTGAATCCTGGTTTCTCTGGAGGCATAATATGAAGCTATTCATATCCTCAGGGGGACCTGTTGAAGGGATCTTGACCTGATAGACAGATCACCTGCAGAGATGGAGTACCCTGACCTCGTCTATGGTTATTAACGGTTATAACTAGGTTTGATCGTGCACAAAATCTAAATGGCCTTAGATATATGGTTAGTAGCAGTCTAAACAGTTCATAAAAGTCAGTGGTATGAATACTTGGCAGAACTGTAATACAGAAACCAGCTACAGTCTGAATGAACCCATAGTACTGCATTGGTGTGTATTCTCTTAAAAATAGTTATTCTACAGAAAATGTTATATAAATACCAGAATTCCTATAATACTCTCCAATATTCTATATGGGCAACTTGTTATGGTACTTTGGTTGCTATAACATTTGGTTTGAAGTGACTTTGAGGATTTGGGTAGTGTCACGTTCTGACCATAGTTCGTGTGTGTTTTCCTTGTTTTAGTGTTGGTCAGGACGTGAGCTGGGTGGGCATTCTATGTTGTATGTCTAGTTTGTCTATTTCTATGTTTGGCCTGATATGGTTCTCAATCAGAGGCAGGTATTAGTCATTGTCTCTGATTGGGAACCATATTTAGGTAGCCTGTTTTGTGTTGGGTTTTGTGGGTGGTTGTTTCCGTGTCTGTGTTTGTTTCACCACACAGGACTGTTTCGGTTTTCACATTTATTGTTTTGTATATTTGTAGTGTTTTTCGTCTTGATTAAAGATGTTTAACCCTGACCACGCTGCGTTTTGGTCCGCTTCTCCTTCCCAGGAGGAAAACCGTTACAGGTATGCTTTTTTAAGCATCCTGCCATAGGCCCTACCATTCCCTTGTTTCACTAGCAGCGTGGTAATGAGTAAATAAAGTTAAGCCGTATTTTTGGTCATTTAATCTCAGGGTCAATGGATGAATCACTTTTTGTCAATAAAATTAAGTATATTTCAAATGTTGGTGTACAACTCATTTAAAAGGAACTATTTTCTACTAAATATCTACTTCAAAATTTTAAAAGCCAAATGATACCACAACCAAAATAATGGTAAATGTGGATTGTGCTTTGGAAAAAAGCTTCAGAATATATAAGGGGAAAAGTACATTTTAATTTTACAGAATTCGAAAATTAACTGTAATTTTGCTAAAATAACAATCTATTTTTATAAAAAATAAAGTAAATATTATTGACATGTCTAATGATGTTTTGATAAGAATTAAGTTGATATTTTGCTGTGATAGTTGTAATGTCTGCTTAAAACTACAGTTAATACTACACTATACTAAAGTCCGCTAAAACACTACAGTAAATGCTACAGTAATGTCTGTTAAAACACTACAGTAAATACTACAGTAAAGTCCGCTAAAACACTACAGTAAATGCTACAGTAATGTCTGTTAAAACACTACAGTAAATACTACAGTAAAGTCCGCTAAAACACTACAGTAAATACTACAGTATACTACAGTAAAGTCTGCTAAAACACTACAGTAAATACTACAGTATACTACAGTAATGTCTGCTAAAACACTACAGTAAATACTACAGTATACTACAGTAATGCCTGCTAAAACACTACAGTAAATACTGTAGTAAATAAATATAGCAATACCACAGTATTTATACCATAGTATAGTACCTTTTCATGTGGGACAGGCCAAATATGACAAAGCAAATTACAATAAATGTTGAATCTACCAGTTCGAGTTGAGCCTCTACTCCATTTTGCCTGCACCTAGACATGAAGTGGCGACATGATTAGGAAAGTCTTGGGGTCCTAGTTGCAGCCTGTAATATACACTGAAAGAGTTGTAGCCTTTACAGTTTTTTTCGATTGCTAAACGACAGTGGGCACAACTGGAGTCACATGTGCAAAACTCTAACTACAGTCTGCACTACCAACAGTCACCTGAGCTAAACAGTTCACATCACCTGCAAAACTCATTCCAAGCAACACAACTCTTAACACATGGCTCAAAACACGCTCAGTGCAGCCAAACACAATGCACAACCCTCACTGAGATAACACACACTGTCACTCAGAACACACTGAGAGTAAAAACATTAGCATCAAACACCAATACAGAAAATACAAACTTTTCATCTTTACAGTTTGAACAATTTCAGTGACTTCATACAAAGTAATATTTTCTTCAAAGAAAAGAGTGACATTCTTTCACATGATTTATTAAAATATTTAGAACATAACAATTCTTTAAGATAAATGAAAATTAGCAGTTTGCTTCAATAGTCTGTAGTAATTTACGGAATTACAGTAATGAGAAAAAAAGGTAGAAACTAAAAGTACATACTGTAATTCAAACAAATAATTGAGGGGCTAATCCTGCCTTTCTCTAGCATCAGGCCACAGGTTTTCTTCAACATCACATCTAATGTTTTCTCTTGCCATGCACCTGGGGAAGAACCTTCTGGAGTGCCTTATCCATCCCTGGCAGTCCTCTGGACCCGTGTCCTCACAAAACCATAAATCTGTGATGTGCTGCAAACCAATCTGTGACAGCTGCAGAGTGGTGAAAAGCAACGTTATCGCAAACTATGACAAAAACTTGGGGGTTTCTTACTGGCTCCCCCTGTTCTGCTGGCACTAGCTGAGCATAGAGCTGTTAGGAAAGCTATAAGCCTTTCTGTGTTGTATGGGCCAATGAGTGGTGTGTTGAGAAGCAAACCATCATTGGCCATTGCAGCACACATGGTGATATTTCCCCCTTTGGCCTGGAACCTCCACAGTGGCCCTTTGACCTATAACATTCCTTCCTCTGCGCCGTGTTTTGGCAAGGTTAAATCCAGCTTCATCAATAAATACAAATGAATGTGGTCTTTCCAGTGCTTCCACCTCCATTACTCTCTGAAAAACAGTAAGTGCACAGTTTTACTGGAGAAATGCTAGTGTTTTTTTACTGTAAATATTTTGTATAGCTGTGTACGTAACCTCAGACGTCTTACCTGGACATATTGGTATCTTTGCTCTTTTACCCGTTCACTGTTTCTCTCGAACGGTACAGTGTATAACTGTTTCATTGTAACTTGGTGTTTCTTTAGGATAGTAGTTGTGCTGACAGAATGAACATTTTCAAATATATCATTATCAGCCAGCACTCTATCTTGAATCTCCCGCAGTTTTATTGCATTGTTGACAACAACCATGTCAACAATAGCATTTTCCTGCGCATCTGAAAATATTTTTCCTCTTCCCCCTGTTGGGGGCAGCCTTTGGGTCCTGTTGTAAAAATATATTTTACAGTTAAACTTACTGTAATATATATCTGTGTAAATATTCTATAATTGCAATACAAAATAGATTCCTGTAATGTTTTCATTTACTGTAAGGATGTAACTCTCACCTGTTTGCATGATAGAAAATTCGCATTACAGATGCCACTGTGGATCTTTGCAGATTGGGTTGCACCCTCAACCCTGCCTCTCTCAATGAGAGACCATGGTTCACGACATGGTCTATAATTGTAGCCCTTATTTCATCTGAAATAACAGCTCTTTGTCTTCTTTGTCTTCCTCCATCCGCCCTCTCCCTGCCACCCTTCTCCCTCCACGAACCCATCTTCCTTGTTCCATTTCCAAAATGAGTCTTTTCTGAGCTCTACCTATATATACTGTAATATGTGTGTGTGTTCACTAACAAGTCTAAAACAAGACACCTGCTTAGCCTTTCAGCTGAAATTGCAATCAGCAGTGTTTGAAAGGCACAAGGCTGAAATCTATTCCATTTTGAATGTGTGGTTCACAGTTTTGACAGCAGTGTGTTAGCATTTGAACAAAGTGCTGTAAATCCACAGTGTTGTGCAGGTTGTGGTTAAAGTCATGGGATAAGTGTGTAGAGTTTTGAAAACTGTGTTCAAGCAATGAAAAACAAACTAGAGTTTGGTCCACATGAACTGCTGCTGTGCAGACTGTAGTTAGAGTTTTGCACATGTGACTCCAGTTGTGTCCACTGTCGTTTAGCAATCGAAAAAAACTGTAATAGGGCTTGGAGTTTTCCTGGTCTGGTCATGTGCTCAGAAGGGCCCTAGTATTTCTCCATGATTGAGCTAATTGCACGGCGTCAACCATTTAGAAATTATTCCAGTCATTGGTCTGGAACTTTCTTTGAGAGTGAGTGCGTTGTCTCGCTGAATTCTTCAGGCGTTAGACTCTGTCCGCAGTCCACAATTATCAGCATCAAAACAATGTCTTCCCTCCTCTTCTTTGTATCATCATTGGCTGAGTCCCAAATGGCACTCTATACCCTACACAGCGGCTTGGTCAAAAGTAGAGCACTATATAGGGAATAGAGTCCCATTTGGGTCTCAGCCATTGATTAGAAAAACATGTTCCCTTCCAGTAGTTCTGAGACATCTTTGCTTGAAATCTCCAACAGACAATGGTGTCTGCATGACCATTCATGCTTTGTTGACCCTCCTGTAGAATTCCACACATTTCTAGTTATGTGTGTGTGTGTGTGTGTGTGTGTGTGTGTGTGTGTGTGTGTGTGTGTGTGTGTGTGTGTGTGTGTGTGTGTGTGTGTGTGTGTGTGTGTGTGTGTGTGTGTGTGTGTGTGTGTGTGTGTGTGTGTGTGTGTGTGTGTGTGTGTAGTGTGTGTGTGTGTGTGTGTGTGTGTGTGTGTGTGTGTGTGTGTGTGTGTGTGCGTGCGTGTAATAATGTCAAAGGATATTACTTATCATATCTATTCTCACTCTGGGATGTGTTCAGGAAATGTTGTTTTCCCCCTTGACTGTTTCACCTTCTTATTCACTTCCTGTTGTTGAGTACTGTTCGTTGGGCAACCAACCGCCATTATCTGACAAGACATGCGTCAAAAAAGAAATAACAACGTCAGAAGAACCTTGAACTTTACATGAAAGTGTTATTAAAGGGTCATCATTGAAAAGCAGAATTAACATAGCGAGGTCAGATCATCGTAAGCAAGTTGACCTTTCCCCCCCCCGCCATGACCTTTAACATATAGTAGAACAGATCACTCTCATTTTTAACATGCTGCTCAGTAACACTCTCAGTTGGTCATTCTTTGTCATTTCGATTCATAGGATATTGTGGGTGAACTCAATGATATTACTGTCTAGTACTACTGCAACCTTCGGTCACATCGCTGTGGAAGGAAAACTTAATCCACTGTATTACTCAACCAGTAAGAGACGAGGAAGATGTGGTTCAGCAGATCTCTCCGTGAGGGAGTCCCCAGTCCACAGAACATTATTAGTGGACTGAATAAACACAACGATGATATACTGCACCATCCTAACTGCGATGGATGCGTAACGAGGCCAGCTCAGAACAGCTTGGTGATGCTCAGTAATGTAAAAAGCCCTTTGGCCTCTTTGGGTATGTCTTCGCTGCTGGTGGAAAACGTATCATTGCTTACTCAATGCCAAATACGAAGGCTGAGTGGGAGTCAGGGAAATGCAGAGGTCTGCATGTATGGCTGGGCTGGCCTCTCTTCCAGGGAATCCCTTTTCCACCTACTCAACATGTGTTCCCCTCTCAGCCCTCTGTCATCACCCTTTTAATATTACCTGCCCTCCTTCCCTCATCCAGTTATTCCTCCCTCACACATCACATCCTCCATCCTCCATCCCTCATTCTCCCAGACCATCTGGTCCCACGACCTATGACCTTTCACCCACAATCTCTCCATTCTTCTCCTCTTTTTCACAGTTGTCTATTTGTTTGCTATCACGACCACATTAATAATAATAGTATCCAGCTGTCCTCTTGGTTACATTGCAAAATACTTTAAGTGTGTATGTGTTATCTTGACAACTAGCCTAAATAAGCACCGAGAAGGAAATAGGAACCAGTAGTCTATTTTAGTCTATATTTGGATGAACTATTGTATAGTGTTGAGTCATTGTGTGGTTGTGGTTTTCTCATACCTTGGCTGTAAAGTATGTTCAGTTTAATTTGGTTTATTTATTAAGTTGTTCATCCTGCAGCAGCTACTGCTCCTGGGGTCCACACAAAACATCAACCACATGACCCAGTACAGAACAGTTACAGACAAGAGTAACACAAACGCAATATAACACTACATTCAGAAAACAGTTTGAACAGGTCAACTACTGAAACATGGATCATAACAGCAGGAAGATGAGAAGAAGAAGAAAAACATCCCGTTTTGTCATTTCCCTTCACAGTATGCTGAAGGGAAATGGCCTTAGCTCTTCTCCACAGTCTTGAGTCAATGTTGTTTTCACATACCACTGCCAACTTTATTTATCATTATTTATTTTTTATTCGAGAGATACTGTAAAGGTACAGGAGCTGATGTATTGAAATACATTAAGGCCTAGATTCAATCCATTCGACCCTTTTCGTCTCTGCACCATTTATGGCCAATGTTAGCGTCGTCACGGAGATCGCATTCAATGTAAACACTGCAGGTGTTTGCTCGATAGGAAATGATCTATACATGTCAACGGCACTACAAAAAGTGTCTTCCACGGTCCAGTTTGAATCCTGGCCTAATAGCAGTTCCATTGTAGTAGTACGGTGAAGTGGGCTGATTGGAAGAGGTTGAGCATAGAAGTTAATAGGAATAGTATCCCTCACACACACATGGTATAAACATTCAAACGTGTTAACACTCGCAAGGCTGATGGCCCAGACTGCATCCCTAGCCACGTCCTCAGAGCATGCGCAGACCAGCTGGCTGGAGTGTTTAAGGACATATTAAATCTCTCGCCATTCCCAGTCTGCTGTCCCCACATGCTTCAAGATGGTCACCATTGTTCCTGTTCCCAAGAAAGCAGAAGTAACTGAACTAAATGACTATCGCCTAGTAGCACTCACTTCTGTCATCATGAAGTGCTTTGAGAGACGAGTCAAGGATCACATCACCTCTACCTTACTTGTCACCCTAGGTCCACCTCCATTTGCTTACCGCCCCAATAGATACACAGACGATGCAATCTCCATCACACTGTTCTAAGCCCTCTCCTGTACTCCTTGTTCACCCATGACTGCGTGGCCAAGCACGCCTCCAACTCAATCATAAAGTTTGCAGACGACACAACAGTAGTAGGTGTCACGTTCTGACCTTCATTTCCTTTGTTTTGTCTTTATTTAGTATGGCCAGGGCGTGAGTCTGTGTGTTTTTCTATGTTGGGGTTTTGAGTTCAGCCTAGTATGGTTCTCAATCAGGTGTCGTTAGTTGTCTCTGATTGAGAATCATACTTAGGTAGCCTGGGTTTCACTTAGGTAGCCTGGGTTTCACTTAGGTAGCCTGGGTTTCACTGTTGAGTTTTGAGTTTGTTTCCATGTGAGTGTTTGTTGCCACACGGTACTGTTTCGGTTTCGTTCGTTTCACGTTTATTGTTTTGTAGTGTTCAGTTCATGTCTTTAAAAAAACATTATGGACACTTAGCACGCTGCGCTTTGGTCCGATCCTTACTCCTCCTCAGACGAAGAGGAGGAAATCTGTTACAGTAGGCTTGATTACCAACAACGACGAGACGGCCTACAGGGAGGAGGTGAGGGCCCTCGGAGTGCGGTGTCAGGAAAATAACCTCACACTCAACGTCAACAAAACAAAGGAGATGATTGTGGACTTCAGGAAACAGCAGAGGGAGCACTGCCCTATCCACATCGACGGGACAATAGGGGAGAGGGTAGAAAGTTTTAAGTTCCTCGGCGTACACATCACAGACATGCTAAAATGTTCCACCCACACTGACAGCGAGGTGAAGAAGGTGCAACAGCGCCTCTTCAACCTCAGCAGGCTGAAGAAATTTGGCTTGTCACCTAACACACTCACAAACTTTTACAGATGCACAATCGAGAGCATCCTGTCGGGCTGTATCACCGCCTGGTACAGCAACTGCACAATGCATTACCGGGGGCAAACTACCTGCCCTCCAGGACACCTACACCACAAGATGTCGCACTGCCTGTTCACCACGCTATCATCCAGAAGGTGAGGTCAGTACAGGTGCATCAAAGCTGGGACCGAGAGAGTGAAAAACAGCTTCTATCTCAAGGCCATCAGACTGTTAAACAGCCATCACTAACATAGAGAGGCTACTGCCATCATACAGACTCAAATCTCTGGCCACTTAAATAAATGGACATAATAAATGTATCACTAGTCACCTAAACAATGTCACTTTAATAATGTTTACATATCCTACATTACTCATCTCATATGTATATACTCTACTCTATACCATCTACTGCATCTTGCCTATGCCGCACCACCATATCTCATCCATTTATTTATATGTACATATTCTTATTCATCCCTTTACATTTGTGTTGTATAAGGTAGTTGTTGTGAAATTGTTAGATTACTTGTTAGATATTACTGCACTGTCGGAACTAGAAGCACAAGCATTTCACTACACTCGCATTAACATCTGCTAACCATGTGTCTGTGACCAATAACATTTGATTTGATTTGATTTGAACGGCCTATGTATGGAGTTTGATGATGACAAATGCATTTTTAGGAATAATATGCCTTATTAGATTACATTAAGAATAATATGTTTTAAGGGATTACATTAAGAATAATATGCCCTGTAAAATTACATTAAGAATAACATGCCTTATGAGATTACATTAAGAATAGGATTTATCCAGAGAAATTAGGGTTAAGTGCCTTGCTCAGGGCACATTGACAGATTTTTCACCTAGTCAGCTCGGGATTCAAACCAGTAATCTTTCGGTTTCCTGGCCCAACACCCTTAACCGCTAGGCTACCTGACTTTAACAAGATTTTATTCTCTACTCAAACAATCATACCAGATGTCTATGAGTTGTAATACACAGCGCACATATATCATTTTATAGAGACGACAAATAATTGCAGTGATTGCAGGCCAGCTGACTCAGGGCCGAAAATATCCCGTCTAGAGCTGACCTCTATAGCTCAGTTGGTAGAGCATGTTTGGTGCACGGTCGTGATAATAGGTTTGATTCCCTTGACCACCCATACTTAAAAGGTATGACTGTAAGTCATTCTGGATGAAAGTGTCTGCTAAATGGTAGGTAGTATATCAGTCGTATGTATCTACACATCATGCAGTAGAAATCAACACATGTTGAATACCTTTCTCTGTGAATGTGAGAGAGCTCAGTTTTAATGTAGCAGTTCATCTGTCTATGAGTTGCACTGTATATTAGAGCTTGGAAGATAAACTGAAAATGATCGACACCGACCATACCGAGTTATTGCCGGGTATTTTGCCGATATCTTTCATTACGATAAGTAGTCTAAACTAGAGAAATGAGAAGTTTGAAATGAAAGAAGTTTACTATTATGGAAGATTGTTAATGGGACAATTGATGGCTACCAATCAAAATAGTAGTAGTACTTTAAAGCATAATAAACAAATTCATATTACACACAATGTTGTAAACTTATCATTCTATTTATCGTTATAGCATCAATTCAGGCAATTTATCTCAAAATGGATTTTAGACCAGCTCTACTGATTTCACGTGGAGTTTGATAGTGATAACAGATGGATTACAGTGATTACTCCTGATTTATATTAGACCCCCATCATGTAAAATTACGCCCCAAAATGTTCCAGTGAATCTAGATATGAGCCACTGCAGATAAGAATGTGTGATGAAATGTGCGTGACAAATGTGTGTGACTGTGATGATCATATGATGATCAAACAATGTATCTTGTCAAACTGCATGAGTGCATTTGTACTGACGCTAATGATTTCTCAATGCAGTGTATATCATATGTTTCTCTCTTTCTACTTCGCTCTATGAGTAGGCCTAAAACTGTTCCCTAAAACCGCAGAAGCTTACCGGTTCCTCTTTCCCTGTGGAATTGTAGAAACACCCAAAATTTCACTGATGATTTCTCAATACATATTTCAAATATATGACAGTTTATCTTTCATCTCTTTCCCAATTGCTCAATCGGTAGGCCTAAAACAGTTCCTTAAAACCGCATCTTTTTGGTTTACCTTCAGGCCTGATTAACCTAAGTAGAATTGAAACAAATGTTCAACAAATTTTGGGGGGAAAGTGGTTCAGAAAGGGGAGTTTATATGTTGCATAAAAGCTATTTGTCTTTCATCCAAAATGTGTTTTGGGTTAGGCCTAATTCCTTTTACAGAGAACCCCTGGTCTGTTGCCTGTAGTAACAGAACAGTGCGTGACTACCAATGTTCCAGAGTGAGTTCCCATTCCCATGCTCATCTCATCCCTCTTCAAAGGAAATGGAGTGGGCCGTCAAACCAGATTTCCATTGACAACCTAATAAGGAATGTACCAAATGAAGGGGGGCGAGGGGTGTGTGT